>NW_024539296.1:0-188322 GCF_016758775.1 Suillus clintonianus
CACTCGGAGTAGAGCTCGCAAGCTGTGACTCGAAAAAATGCGATGGGAGATAATCATTGATATTCATTAGGCTAGCTTTGGAATTCGATGGAGTTTGAGGGAATACGCTCGAGGGGTAAACTGCACTCGAGGTCAAGTATGCGGGAGGTTGTTCAACAGTCATGGGGTGCATAGAAGACATCATATGTGTCGTTCGAGTCGGTAGCATCACCCGGCATGATGGCCTCCTTGGATGTGTCATCGGGCTCGTTGTCGTTGGAACGGCCTGCATATTCAATAATCATGGTGAGCGCATCATAAAAACTTAGTACATGCATACGCTCACCATCAGAAATGTTAATATTAACATTGTCTTCGGGGTCGAGGACCATGTGAGTCTGGGTTTGCGAGGTTAGGGTCCAGTGTAGGAGCGCTAGATTCGTTAGCGTTGTCATTAAGTATAACATTCGCGTGCGTCGAGGGTCTTTGAACGTTAGCGCGAGAGATGGGACTGTTGTTATACACTAAGTCACCCTTGCCATTGGACATGGTGGTAGGTGAAAGGGTTTTCAATGGGTGGGATAAGGTTCTGTACCGCTGACAGAATCAACAACGTCGTCAGCGTGAATAGATGAAGGTAGATTTAAATAATTACCCAAGGTCCTAGTCAGGCTTTTAGTGCCGCTGGACGTGGGATGGGTTTCTGCACTGAAGTGAGTGGTGGGATTGTCCATGGTGTCAACATAGGTGGCCACAACAGAGGGCGAATTGGGCACGGTGATAGTGCCAACATAGGCGTCAGTATGGATAGGCGAGCTGGGAACATCAGTGGTCCCAGACTTTTTGACAGACGTGGAGGGAGTATTAGTAGCCTCAGCGTCAATAGAAGTAGGTGTGGTTGGATGAACGTGGGTCTCAGTGTCGTGTGGGATGTGTGTGAAAGGGTTGCGAGGGGATACTGTGATCCCTGCGTCTTGCGAGAACGGCGCTAAGGGAGCATCAAAGACGCTGGGAGTGTTGGCGGCAGGTTGGAGAAGTCTGGGAGTGCCAAAAAGGCCAGCACTGACTTCTGCGACAATAGGGATGGTGGGAGCATCAGCGATCCCGCCAATGGCATCTGCATTGGCATGAATAAATTGTGAGTGTTCGCTGATAAGGGAAGACGCTAAGAACTCACTTTGTCCCTCTCCTTCCCAGCTCCTGTCCTCCACTATTTCTCCTTCTTCCACTGAATTTCCATCCCAAGGGTACCGGCGAATATGACGGGGATGCGGGGGTAGGATTCAGTCGGGTCGAGAAGTGGGGAAGGGCTAGCAGGTCGAAAAGACATAGTAAGGGCGTCGTCCATAATGGTCGTGGTGAATCGGAAATTGCCGGAGTTCCGCAAAAGGAAGTCGGCAAGTTCGGTGCGACTTTGGGTGAACGTGTTGTCCGGCATATTCCGGGCGTGAGACGAAATGTCTGATGTAATGATGGATGGTTGATGCCTCGCGCTGATTTTCCCAGGCACGAGGCTGATTGGCATTGGCCGTAAAGTCATTTCTGGCCCGTTTTTTATAGAGTTTTGAATTTCATTTATTTTCAATTGGTCTGAGTAAGTCAGAGGGTTACTTAGAAATCTCTGACGCATCAAATGCTCGGCTTGGAGCACATTTTCAATTTCCTGAGTAATATGATTGGAATTTCCCGGGGATGGATTACTAATTTTAATTTCGTCCAAATCCGGTGATTCTTCGATGATCTCATAGAACATGCTAGATTCTCGCAAGTTTCCGATCCATGTAGCCGGTTCAAAATCCCAATTTGGGTCATTCCCATCAGGTGTACACAGTAACTCGTACCTGACCTCCAAATTTAGCGGATCTTTGAATAGCAACCATGTGCCATCTTTCCTCTCATCAATAGACACATAATTACCACGCTGCCATGGTCGGCCTAATAATAAACTGAACGGCACGTGGTCTCCAACAAATAAATTCGCTTGTGTACTAACACCTCCACAGTTTAGTGGCACATTTTGTACAAGTCCGCGTAGTTTGCCTTCGCCGCCGTTCGCGTCATTCATAGATATAGACTTCGCGATGTCGATAGGTCTGTTGATAATGGTTTTCCAAATATGTTTATTCACAATATTTAATTGTGAACCGGTGTCAATAATCGCGTTGATGGCCTGGCCATCACATTGCATAGCTATTTTGATTAATAAACCACGCGTCTTTGTCCACACGGAGTGTGCTTCAATTTTCGAATCGTTTCCTAATGGCTTCGGCTTAATCGCGTTAGCCAGAATACCACTAAGTTCTCGGGAAGTTCCGAGGAGTTCTCCTACCTCCAATCGGATTGGTGTCTTAAGAACCGTCTCAAGAATTCGCTCTGGCTTTACTTTAGCCGATATATCTGAGACGCGTTGACGTGTCGCACCTCGCCGATCAGGGTTCAAGTTCGGTTTATAAGTGTTTTCCTTCACTTTGTCGTTCTTTTTCATTTCTTCGACGTCATCCATGATGATGTCATCGCTATCCCAGTCCTTGTCAATACTTTTGACTCGTTCCTTTACGATAGGCTGGGCTTGTTGATACTTTGGGACTGGAGTGGGTTCAGCGCTCTTAGCTTTAGGTTGGATGGGGTTCCTAGTTGACGTCTTCTTAGATACGCTTTCCTTTCCCTTGTTTTCATCCTTCCTTAGCGTCTGTCCTTGCTTGGGTGGAAACACCTTCTCATAGCGCTCTTTTCGTCCTTGAGTAGAGTTTCGCGTAGTCCTTTCAACTGGATACACGTGGTACTCATCCTCAGAGTCTTCGCTAGTCTCTTGGAGGTAAGTGTTCCTTCCAATTTCACTCTTGTCAGTCTCCGTCTGTGACTCGGTGTCATATTCTTCAATATACGCGGTAGATTTCTTACGTTTCACGCTTAACGCTGACGGTGCGTTTTGTTGACTTTGATCATCAATTTTGATGAAGTTAGACGTAGGCATTTTGTTCTCTCTGTTGAACGCCTCGACAATAGACTCCTCTGGCATTCTCCTAATTATTCTCCCATCGGGCCTAGCTACTTTGCCTCTCTCAGTTCTGGTGAGCTTACCGTCTGTCACAAGCTTTGTCAGCTGTGGACAGTTGGTCATGCTGTGCCCTGTCTCGCCGCATCCATAGCATTTTCGCTCTTGGAATGGTGTGTCAGGGGTAGAATAAAACCTAGAACCTGGATTGCCTCGGTATTGATAGTCCCCTCGGGTCGAACTAGTTCTGCCATCTGTAGTCGCATTGTTCCTAGCAGTTGTCCGGTTTTGCGAATAGACAAAGTTGTCTCGCTTCTTAGCTGGAGCAGCTACCAAGTCTTTAATCGTAGGGTCCATCCTAGTTGCTCTATAGTATAGCAACGCATAGTCTGGGTCCTCAAGTGAGATTGAACTCATTTGCTTGATAAGTCCCTCTATCTCGTCCAAAGGTTCCAAGGAGTTATTTCCCTTAGGATTAATACCTTTCTGATCTTGATAGGAACTTTTATCATTTTTAATTCCTTTAGACTTTACTTTCTTAGTCTCTTTCTTCTTCGTATGCTTTCTTTGGGTTTTGGAATTCTTACGAAAAAACTCCTGTTCAGATTCGCTTGATTCCGTGTCTGAGTCTTCGTCCGAAGATTCCTCACTCGATTTTTCGTCGTCTGTGCCTGAATCGATATCAGACACTAGTAAATCTGCATCGAACCTGTCTCGATGTAAAAGCTTCTCTGCAGTGATCGCAACTTTGTCAACTGGGAAGGCTAGCGTTAAATCTCTGTCTGGCTCGCTTGCCATAAGTCTGGACTCGATTTTAGTCCGGAGTTTTTTATTGATTCCCTCCCAGAAGTAACTGGCATATTCTTCGCTTGTAATTTTGCTAGCTTGCTGGAGCCAGCCTCCAATGCGGATAAATCCCCTTACGTACTTCTTCCAAGCCGTAAGACTAGAGATTCGCTTATCACGCATGATTTTCACATAAGAAATCAGATCCTTTCTCCTATATCGTTTAGTGTCCAGGTCTGCATCATAATACTTCAAAATGTCCGCCTTGAGCTTGCTCCAATCCGGAGTCCTGAAGCTCAATAATCCTTCGACGAATTCTGTGACATGGCGTGACATATACTGTGTGACAGATTCACACTTATCAGAGTCAGAGACTACATTATGATAGTCACATAACTTTTCGAAATGTTTCAGAAATCCTTTAACTTCTGAATAGCTCCCTTTGAATTTTGCCGGTGCCGCTTTGGTACCCGGGTTAGGCATTGTCAACACGGAGAGCGTCGTCATGTTGAAAACCTATACGATATGAATGATAGTAAACGATTTGGTGCTTCGAAGAAAATCCGATGTTTTATCAATTTTGCTCAAAGTCTTGACAATACGGTAGTTTCTTTTGCAAAGCCAAACAAATAAAGCCACCCTCGCGGTTGGGCTCCAGTGATGTCTTGTTACTTGAGGGTCTTATATAGAAGCGTGTAAAAATGCAGTGACAATCACAACTACACTTTCATAAGACTAAAAGTTGCCAGCTCCTCAAGTCCACGGTCAACGGATTTTTGTTACTTCTCGGTTGATAACGTGTCGTTCGTGGGTGGTCAAAGAGTAAACAAGTTACCTCTATTTGTTTGAAGAAACTATATAGAAATGCAACTGTGGATTTGTCGTGGATAGAAATATGATAGGTATGTTTCACCCTAGTAGGTCGTGTTTCAACCTATGAAAGTCTGTTTCAACTTTGTCGTGTTCTCCTGTTTCGTGTCTCTCTAACCGTAAAAGAGAGAGGTATTCGTTAAGTATGCGTGGAGCTTAGCTCAATAAAATAGTAATAGCAAGCAACCTAGTTAATCGTATAACTAGCAGTTACTTTGTTGAAATGATACTTGCACCCTCACTATGTCTTGCCTTAATCTCACTCTCAAATAGTGGGATAGGTTTAGAGTGGAAGTTTAACTTAAATTCGTACTTCACCGGCACTTTGACTATGTCTTGCCTTAATCTCACTCTCCAAATAGTGGGATAGGTTTAAAGTGGGAAGTTTCAATGTCTTCTAGGCACCAATGGCCTGCACTTATGTGTAAAGTGGGAAGCTATATTCACAGGGTGTAAAATGGGCTCCTTTTATACCTTTTTGGAGGCCAGATTACTAAGCATGATTCATCACATGGATTGGTAAGAATGTGCTTACAAACCATACCATTTGGTGTGCTGAGTCAGCTTGTTTACTAAATACATTATAAATACAGTGCTATCTTACAAAGCATGATAAATCAAAGGTATGAGTCATCTCATGGATTGGTAAGATTGTGCTTACAAACCAAGCCTTTTGGTGAGCTGAGTCATCCTGGTTACTAAGAAGATTATAAATACAGTTGCAAGTCTTACAAACCATGACGAATCAATGACAAAACATGATGAGTCAGGCTGAATCCTTACAAATCACCTTATTTCCCAGTCACATGACCTGATTACAAACATGATCAGTCAGCTAGTGAGAAAGTCTGATGAATAAGCCAAGAAAAATAGAAAGAAATGGAAGGTCACAGAACAAAATAGAAATACATAGAAATCCCCGTGGATGATACGAGAAATGAAACACGAGAAATGAGGCTTCAGAAAACAGACTGATGAATCAATGGAAAATGATAGAATCACTAGGTGATATGGTAGAGTACAGTTCATTATACCTTCCTTATCTTTTGTATAGCACACATGTCATGGTATGAACTGCATACCATGCATGACAGCGGGGTATCCCAACTCCACCCTCGAGTCGTTTCAAAATGGTGTATTCGTGTTGTACAGAAGATGAGTGGCTGGCGATGGGTTCGAGTTTTATCGCAACTGCGTCATCTTTGATGATATTTCGTGCGTGGTATACAACAGCTAAGCAGACCCAGGGTTCATGTTGAGTTTTGCAGTTGTAATCAGGTTGTGAACGATGTACCGTATGAACCAGATCCCACAACTTCTCCGAGTCTGAATCTACCGTCGACTTGTATTGGGACCTTATGATTCATGGTACGTGATAACTTGAGCCTTGAGGAGTACAAAAATCCAACAGGGAATCCAACAGGGAACAAGACTTAAAAATAAGATGTGATTCCATCAGCTTGAGCCGCCTTAAGCTGGCTTCAAGCCAGCTCGAGCCGCCATTCATGAATTTTGGCTTACAGTTGGTTTGTGGGACTCCGTGCAGCTAATGAACCAAACCAAACTATACATAAGTGGCCTAGCTCACTAGGATAATATAGAATTTTCGGCCGCGTGAAAAACACTAAGCACAGTGAATTGCGTGAACAAACTCGTAGCGTACTACAGAAAATCGTACTACTGTATCTACACCGATGATTTAAGGTTTAAGCCACTTCTCGGCTATTTCCGAGTCACGCTCGTCAATCTCTAAGTCCAACAGATAACCCAAACACTGACAAACCAGTGAACCCCAAGCCGGAGCGCGCCATAGCCGAACTGCGGTTATTGTTACAGTAACATGAAGCCCCTATCTTTTTCTGACCCTTCACCTCGTCACAACGTCACACCTTCACCTCTTCACGATTCACCATACTGCTTGACGCACTTCCTGATCCCCGCCGACCCTGACCTTCTGTGACAGAAGCTAGACGCTTCCATTTGGACCCTTGATCTATGGCCTCATGGCCTTACTTCCTTTTCCCTTGATATTCCCACAGAACCCTATCCCTGACCTCATGGCCTCCTGCCTGAGCCTGCCTTCCCGATATATCATTTCTTGACCATTGTACGATTACCAGACCTGCCCTGAACACTGAGATCCTTACCTATATATAGTCGATCCACTTGTACTATTATTCCTTAACTTGATTCTACTGGGTTTTACCTTGACTTGTATATTCTCTTGAGTTAACTCTCTTGAGTCTGATCACGAAACCTCTATACTCTTGGATCGCTATCCTCGAGTCCGATACATCTTCTCTTAGACCGTTTGTCTTTGAGTCGATACCGATCCCTCGTCTAGACTTAACCGTCGAACACGAAACCCTTCTTCGGCCGCTGCCTTAGAAGCTTACCTCCCCTTCTGTTCTGTCACAACCTGACGGCTTAGGCTACCAGGTATATTGATGTTCAACCAACATATGACGATAGCTTAGGACCGTTGTCCTTCGCTTACCCATCCCAGTCCGACTACGACCGTTGTCGTAACAGTTATACTATCCCATACCATCATTCCCTGTAATATGTCCACGGTTACTAATATGCAAAAAGTTCATAGCACTTTAACATCGTGCTTAAGTGACATTGAAAAAATTCAAGGATGCGCAGAGTACCTATAAGTGATGTTTTGTAAAAGTAGAATAAAAGATTTTGGAATATTGCAGCTGCAAGAGATGAAATAGTGGTGTTTTGAAACCTTCTCCCAACACAAATCATCCAGATCCCAAAGATCCTGCAAAGGTATTTGTAAAAATTTACCTAGAGCACAATGAACACCTTCTAGGGATGTCAGAAAACCAATTCGATAAAGGCTACTCTCTTGCGCTGAGGTGCTACAGTGGTAGAATCAACGACAAGTACAATAGCGTGACACAGGACAGGGGAGATGTGTAAGTAATTCAAACTCCTCCTCGGCATACAGGTATTGCCCCCCGTATTACCCGATGCCAGCATCCTGCGGAGAGCGAAAGTCGACTGTGCGGCTACTGTGCCGAGGTGTGACAGGACGTGACAAAATGTTGCAGATTAGAGAGTAGACCCTGAGTTTTATCGGGTTTGCTCCGACATCACACCACATCATCCTAAAAATCAGTAAAAATCAGATCCATGTAGAGGAGATACAAACTTATGACGGAGCAAATTTGCGAAAGAAAATGTGATGTTGCTGAGGAGCTACAAAAATTTTGCTGAAAATTTTGCATGTTATAGGGAATGATAGTAAGCAGGCTATCTCATTGAACGAAAAATTCAAACACAAGACTTCGAAGTTCATCTACCCCCCGTGAATTTTGTTGATATACTAGTTTGGAAAGAAAAGCCTCTGCGATCTAAGGACCCTGTTTTTATCCAGTCTTTCGAGTTCACGGGCACAAAAATTGCAGAGGTCCGCGCTTGGATCCAGGCACAACCTCCGGCCGTCCCTTAAGCTTCATACTCCAAAGCAACTTGAACTCCGACTCCTGCCCAGATGCACATCGGCACCTTAATTACTTCTTTATCCTCAATTGGTGAGTTCAATTTCTACCAGTCTCTTGGGGATATTTACAGAGACAACCGCTCGTAGCTTGGCTTCTTAACTTGCGTGGCTCAGATATCCCTTTCAGTACTCTGTTCTACGCCTACCTGTTCATTTCTCTTGATAGGGTTGTCCTATTCTTATATTCCGTCAAGCTTACCGACGAAGTGGAGGATCACCTACGTGCCCTCAACATCGAGCGGAAGGAATATAATGACATTTGGACCTTCCTCCGCCGACGAGAATGGGGCAAGGGCAAAATCCTTATCTTTCCAGAGACCTCCTACGCGGTCTCCTCAATGCTGACGCACTTCTGTTATACCGTCGTGCCATCCTTTATTGAGAACATCGAGACCATCAAGAGTAAACCCCGAATCACTTACGCGTCAGCGTAGGGTTAATGAACTTGTTCCCCAGAGCTGTGTCAGCAGTATGTCATTCCATCTGAAGTAGAGGATGGTATTCAAAGGGCTATTCACGCTCACCTGGAAAATGCCCCGCTTCGCCTACTCAACACCTCCACTGGGTGTTTATGTGATCGACAGGCACAGATAAATACCTTCAAGGGGAGCACAGAGTACAAGGAGCTTTTATCTTCATCGATGAAGCATTCGCGCCTCCGAACGGAGCTCATCAAAGATGCGGTGATAAAGTACTTCCAGTGGGCCATGCTATCGCATAGGTGGGAAAACAAGGAGCCGCTGCTGCATGACATCCAGGACAAGGTCGTGTACGATTTGGATCCAGTTGGAACTGTGGCGAAGCTGCAGACGTTCTGCAAAGTTGCCCGCGATGCTGGGTACTGCTGGGCATGGAGCGATACGTGTTGCATCGACCAGAATAATAATGTCGAGCTCCAGCGATCGGTGAACTCCATGTTTGTCTGGTATCGCCAGTCAGCTCTTACGATCGTCTACCTGTCGGATGTGCCGCCATCAGCGAAGTCTGGCGCACTCGCAAGAAGTGTTTGGAACACGCGAGGATGGACTGTTCAGGAATTCCTGGCACCCACAGTCGTTCTCTTCTATCAAGCAGATTGGACTCTATACCTCAACGACCGCTCTCCCAATCACAAGGACTCTGGCATAATTATGCGGGAGTTGGAACATTCAACAGGCATAAATGCACGAGCCCTCGTCGCCTTCCGTCCGGGCATGTCGGGTGCGCGAGAGAAGTTGCAATGGGCATCGACGCGTACCACGACATTGCAGGAAGACATCGCATATTCACTGTTTGGAATTTTTGGCATCCATCTACCTGTAATCTATGGCGAGACAAAGCAAAACGCGCTCGGTAGGCTATTACAGGAGATCGTGGCTCAGTCGGGTGATGTTACTGCCCTTGACTGGGCCGGAAAACCATCCGAATTCAATAGCTGTCTTCCAGCCGATATTACCTCGTACAAACCCCCACCATGCACGCGGCCATATATATCCGAAGACCAGATGCAGATATCAGTCTCGTTGCTGCGAAATACCGCTGTTGTAGAGCTTGCCTCGACATTGTATACTCGGCTTGACAACCTGACCGCTCCTCGTTTCGCGAACCGCAGGCTGCATCTGCCTTGCATCACATTTCCTGTTACAGAACTCAGACGGAGGCGAGGTCAAAATCGGGAGACGTGTTTTACTTACGATGCCAAGGCGGACGGGCTTGAAGACCTGCTGATCACCACGGAGGACAAGCTGATTCAATTCTCCCCAGCACGGCCCACTCAACAGACATTCTTATTTGTCCGTCCGTGGAATCATTACGACCTCGGGCTACCTGACTTTGCAGACGATGTGCGGAGCGTGGGCGATTGGTCCGAGTCTGAGTTTCTGTCAAATAGTTCGTTGGGCGGATACCCTGGAGAAGATGGGCCGGTTGATAGGGAGTCTCACTTGCGAGAATTGAGGTTGATCGTTCGCCTCGGACAACCTTTTGGCGCGCTTTTGCTGGCGCAGCAGCGCGGTGGGGAGTACAAGAGAATTGCGTCGAGTCGCAATATCATTGCACGGGTCAGGGACCTGGCTACTGTTCATAACATGATGAACGTCAAGACCCTAGAGATATTGTAATTGCATGTATTTTGGATGACAGATATCTGACGCGTTGTCGTTCATACCATGGCAGGACCTGTATGTTTTCAATTGTACCTTCTATCCGCATAGCTCATTTTTGTAGTTTCAGATACCCCTCTGGACCTTAGCCTCTGCAATTCACGGAAGCAAGCTGGGGATAGCCCACGCACGTCCCCATCATATAATGAGATGAAGAAAGGCCATGATTCGCGCCCTCGCTAGGGGTCCCACTCCAACGTTGTTTTGCGACTGTCTATCTCAATGAACGTAGTTAGTGTGTTGTTAGCAGCCGCTGGTATGCATCTAGGGATCCTTGAATTATTTGAATGGACACAGTTGTCAAGACTGCGTCTCAAAGGCGACACATGCATGCATGAACATTTGAACCCTGTTGCAAATGGATATCACTACGCTACGCCCTCGTTCGCCTGTAAGTTGACTGCGCCATACGATCTCGCCATGCCAACATGAACCGAATACGTGGCTGTGCTAGCGCAACAATGATGTCTTTTTCCTTCCGCCTTGACGATCGACGTTGAATTTTTCTTCTGCATCATACTTCGGATGATGGATAAGTCACCATGTGACGTTGGCTTCTATACCCCCCTTCGAAGTTCAGTTTCATTATCTTGGTCCGATACAGCGCCACTGCTAGCATAATTTCCAGGTAAGGCTCTGTCACTAACGTTAACTTTCCTAAGGCCTAGATCTCTGCGCAGGGGTGGCATGTACCTAGTGTACGTGCTCTTGGATACACTTGCCATTCTCTTATCTGTAGGTGACACGGTTTAAGCCAAAGAAGCGTTGGGAAGTGCGCCTGTATCTGGAATGTATCACTCCTTTCTCGAGGATGGGCGGGGAACTTGAATGACCGATCTGTTCTGCTTTCCTGCTTTTTTCCGTGCCAGAGAGCATGTTGTCAGACTTGGTGTCCATCTGTGTCGTTGTCGTCGTAGGCATACCGGATCTTCTTTACTGTACCGCCTTTGACGGGGTAAGTGAACAGAAGTAGAAGATTTTGTGCCATCTAAGACGATTGCCTAATTTGTCGCGTCCTTCCCCTGTTCATTTGGCAAGCAAATTAAATCTTATTTGTTCTTCTTCGACCTCAACTGCTCGCTCATCCTTTTCCACCAACTACATACTTGTTATCTTCCAAAACGCTCATTATCTACATTCTTTTCTTTCTTTTTCTTACCATGTCTCCAGTTTTCCTGTCTTCTAGCCCAAGTATTCCATCCACGCCGTTTTCTCTGACCTTGCAGGTCATCCCGCCCGCTCTTACGCTCATTCTGCCGCTAGTCTCGGCTGTCCTTCTGGCTCGTTCTTCACCTTTTAGTCGAAACAGACTCGTGTCAAACTTTCTTTTGGCGCTCAATACTGTCCTATCAGCTCTTGCTGGCGGGTTCGGCCTCGGAGCGTCACTAAACAATGGGCAGCTCCTTCAGCGCATTTCGAATGTCTCGCTAGCCTTGCATGTGTTTCTCTGTAAGCGTTCAATCAGCAGTTTAAATACGCTCGGTGCACTGATATCTCCTCAAGTATCCATGAGTTCGCTGTACGTATTGTTCGTGGCCACCACGCCAGCTTCCCTGGTCCCGCACCGCGCCTTTCGCTTCGTAGCGGTTATTGTAACAATATTCCTCGTCTTCGGTGAGTAATTTTTATTCATCCCCTTCGTCAAATTCGAATGGCGTCACAGAAACAATCGCTGCCTCAATTACAAGCACTCCTGCTTTGCTTTCACCCACGTTCGCTCTCATCTCACGAAGTCTTCAATTTCCCCTCGCTGTTGGAGTCTTCCTTGATATACGCTCCAATATCTACCGGAGCGCCGTTGCAGCTCCATTCACGAAAATATGCGAGAAAGATCGAGCAGGTCCCGAGGGCCCGACCATCTTGCCGAATAGATCTGGACGGGTCAGCTCACCTACTCCCGACACATGGCCTTTTCCAGGCTCACTGGCGCATACTGAGCCGACGAACAACCAGTCGTCGATCAAGAGTATAAAAGCGGTCGCAAATCTACCCCCGTCACTCACACTCACACACACAGACCAAGAAAATAGTGTGATGCCTGAGGAAGCGGTGGCGACCAGCTGGCATTGCAAGGAGATGCGTCTGCCCGTTACCATGTTAGCGGCGCTGGCAGCGGCTGTGGTGTGTGCTGCCTTGAAAATTGCTTCAGCAATTATTTCAGAAAATTCCTCGGCCGCTCTGCAAGCCCGCGATTCGCTGACAACATCTCCGTATTACGCGCAACCATCGGAAAGATTTGACGTAACGGTCGCCGCTGGAATTTTCATCGCTGACTCCGTCTGTTCGCTGGTCTGGGCGGTGGGAGTGGTCGCCAGCCTTTATCGTGAGCATATATTGCTTTGGTCGACGGTCCGTTTGATACAATTGGCTTATTTATTTTATTTTACAGTACTTCCGTCTGTAGTCAAGCAGACCTTGCCAACTTCTCTCAAACGTGCAGGAGACTCTTCGGTACCGCCGAGACCTTTGGAATTTACGGGTCATCGCACCCCAAAGCATTCGCTTTCACGAGGCATGTCTTCAGACTCGGCCTCCGATTTTCTCTCCATGAGGGATCCTTTCGCTTCCCCGCCTCCCCCGCCTCCTCCCACCGTCGGCCTTGGACTTGCCGATTTGAATCGTGTGCAATTCAGTGACGTGGCGGCTCAATATCGTTTTCCCGCGCCCAAAGCGAGGAAAGCAAAGAGAGGATGCAAGAGACGAATGGGAATGAGGGTGAGAGCATTGGAACACCAAGCCTCTGCACAAACTCTGCTCCCTTCTCGTCCCGTTCCAGCTTACATCATCGAGGGAGAGCGTGGTCTTGGAGATGAGGTCCTATTGGCCCAACTTCTATTGCAATCTCTGACGGCAGGCACTGAAGCGGAGGCGGAACCCAGCAGCCCGACGAGCGTAGCAGGGACGAGCCATGTGTTGTCTTTCCCTGAGCCTACCGCCCATATTGAGAGGCTGGGGTCGAGGTGGAGTGCTAGCACGGCGGCTCTGTCAGTGTCTACTGGCACTGCTTGGAGCGAGAAGAAATCGAGGGCTTCTACTAGCACTTCTGCCTCCGGGCTTGCGTGCGGGAGGAAGAGTTCGGAGGCGAGGAAGTCGACTGCTACAGGGATCTCGGCTTCATCCGTACCATCGACCTAGGCCTGGCCCTTTACATATGTTCGCGCTCACTAGTACTCCTTCCCTTGACTTCTCATTGTCCCTTACGGTTCTTAACTCCTTTTGAGTAGACTCGACGCCCATCCAACCTTCCGCGTTTACGAGCCACGCGGTCATCACTGTCCTTACTCGTCGTCACTGTATTTTGATCGGCCTCCAAACCTAGATGTTCTCGTCATCGCACTCAATTCTCTATTCGACTTTTGCATGGTATCACCTCAATTTCATCGCACCGTGTTGTACTCCACATCTTTCATCTTTCATCTTTTCATTTTTCCACGTTCCCCTTAACTTACTGCTCCTTTACTGTATGTAACACTGTACCCTTTCACGGTAGTGTCCCCCCCCCCACATGTTTTTGACTTTGTTGTCGGGTTTGTTCTAATTTTTCGCATGTTCAACGCATACGCACGGTTTTTTTTCGCGTACTTTTCCATGTTTTTTCGGGATGTAGTTGTTGGGTAGTGTACAGAATTTTGTACTTGGAAAGTCGAATCGCAGATCTCAGCCACTTGATTTGTATTATTGATGGTTTGCTTCCGCGGCCTGCTGATCATGGTAAAGTACATCCATGGAACTTTTTAGTGTACTTACTAAACTGCGCTCACTCTCGAGACACTCGGGCCCAGGCCTCGGCGTTCGGATTGATTATTGCCCCGACGCATGATTCCTTCAGTGATACGTTTATGGATTAGCGAATCACATGCACATAAGTGTAACGAGAGAATAAGCATCCTTCGTAAACGAGCAAACGCCTGACTATCATAGGTGCGAAACGCCACCCTTACAGACGAACTGAACGTGCGACATGGCCTAGTTTGGGCTGGTGCAGAGTACTGTGTCAGGGAACGCGCTCCTTTTAAGTAATTTGTTAGCTTCGAGCGTGTTTGCAAGGAGTTTTTTTATCGATTACTTGATGGACAAGCAGGGTTAGGCTGTGCTGAAGCGCTCAACTGAAGCGCTGCCATACAGCAGTCTTTTTTACACGCATTCTGAACCCTCGATGTTGGCCGAATGCGGTGCAGGGAACTGTTCTATGTGGACAATAATAATCAGCGGGGATCTTATCTGATGGGCCATGTCAAAAAGCGAGCTTCGGGCGGAACAGCCACGGTGCCGAGGCTATACTTTGATCAGTGGGTTGGAAGGATCCGGAGCGCTAGTAGGGGTGAGTTATGTAATTGAAAACGGGCTTGTGTGGCGAGACGGGGATGGAGTACGGTGGCAGACATTGATTATGAATGGATATCACGGTGCGGTGCTGTGCAATGCACGTGGCGATGATGCGTGAGCACGGTAGAATCGCCATCGAGGCAGACAAGGCGCCTTTTGTGTCCCTTTTGGGTGTCTCCCTGCCAGTGAATTGAGGAAGGGTCCAAGCTGGGGATACCTCTATTGGGTACCTTCTGCTGAAGGTGGGAATTTACGGCGAGCTGAATTTCATTCGTTTTGTCCAGCGGGAGACCTCGTGCCACTAGTAGGCCTTGGCGCCTTTGTAATAGCACTAGCACTGGTTTCACCTGGTTATGTCAACGAGTTGTGGAATGGAACCCCGTAGGGTCATGAGGAGACGCGGCCTTACAGTATTATTTCCACGTCTTGACATTCACGAGAAAATCAGAACGCTTGCTCGCTCAGCGACATCGACAAGCACGTCTGTCGACTTATTCGGATGATTCCGCTCCAATCCCACTCGGTCCCAAACTCGGCAACGTCGCGGAGTATAACAACATGGAGCATCAGATCAAAAAGGCGAGTATACCATATATCCGAGTTGTTGTTTGACCGTCGATAGTGGAACAATCTTGGAGGCCGGGGTCTCCTCTAGAGCTTCGAGTTGCTTCGTGCGGAAGACAAGCGTAAAGGGTGCCAGCATGTACTAGTACTTTTCGGATGTTTTGGCCTGCTCGCTCCCAAAATCGCTCCCCGTTTTTAATCAAATTAAGTAAGCCGCCGGAAGAGGCAAAGCTTAATGATAATTTAGAACTCCGACAATACTTCTGGTCTGCATGCCTTAGACCTATGTAATAGTAGCCACCATCGTTCTTTACTCTTTCTCTCTCCTTCTTTCTCTAAGAAGGCCTCCATCCTTCGTCGTCGTCGCTACGACGCTGTCGCTCATTTGGCCTCTCCACTCTCCAGACAGCAGGTGTAGTAGGCTGCCACCATGCTCTACTTGACCTCCGATGCCTTTCCAATCTGTACGTGTCCCCTTGGTTGGTTTACGACACTTTCACTGCTCATGCTCACCTTATTGTACAGTCGTGCCATTCGGAGTCATCGGGTTTGTCCTCGTTTTTTCTGTTTCTTGAAGTAAGCTGACGGCTTTATAGTTTCTACCGCTACCTCTGGTACATATTCCGCATCATTGCTTCTGTCACCTATCGCCCTGTCCCTCTCCCCGAAAACCCAACCTACGTAGCCTCTGAAGATGTCACTATCATCGTACCCACCATCGATGCTGGTGACGAATTCAAGGAAGCAGCCCACAGTTGGCTCGCTGGCAAACCCAAGGAAATCATCATCATCACTGAAGAAAAAATGCTCATCCCCCTTCAAGAACTCGCCAACGCCGTTGACCCGGACCGTATTCGCGTCCTCACCGTTCCTTTCGCGAATAAGCGATTGCAGATGTCACACGGCATTAAGAATACTACAACAGACATTATTGTCTTTGCAGATGACGATGCCATTTGGCCACCGACGCTTTTGCCATATGTGCTAGCGTGCTTTGAGGACCAGAAGGTTGGAGGTGTAGGCACGAGTCAGCGCGTCCAGCCTGTAGGCGAACGCATGACAGTCTGGGAGGTCCTCGCGGCATTCCGTCTGACGATCCGCAACATCGAAATTAGCTCTAGCACGCATATCGATGGTGGTCTTCCGTGTCTTTCGGGTCGCACAGCCGCCTACCGAACTGTCATCCTCAAAGACCCAGAGTTTCTACACGGTTTCACGCACGACTACTGGTTGGGCAAGTACCAGCTCAACTCTGGTGATGACAAATTTTTGACGCGGTGGATGGTGAGCCATGGGTGGAGTACCTATGTCCAGTGCTGCAAAGAGGCAGAATTATTGAGTACGATGAAGCCCAACTGGAGATTCTTGAAACAGGTGTTGCGTTGGACTCGAAATACCTGGAGAAGTGACCTGCGCTCATTGTTCATGGAACGACATATTTGGACCACGCATCCATACGTCGCTTATACCATGGTGAGTGGTGCCGATGACATCATCAAATCATTTTTAACCCATTTTTATCTCGTTTCCAGGTCGACAAGCTCTTTAACCCCTTCACGCTTCTGGTAGGACCCTGCCTTGTCGGGTACCTTGTCTGGAAAAGTACCATCGCCGTTGCAGACGGAGGGTACCATCTGCCTTGGTGGAACATTATCCTCTCCTACTTTGTCTGGCTTCTCGCAACCCGTACCGCTAAGCTCCTTCCCCATCTCTGGCATTCGCCCAGCCACATCATCTATGTCCCCGCATTCATCCTCTTCGGGTACTATTTCGCGATCATGAAGCTGTATGCCCTTTTCACGCTCCATGAAACTGGGTGGGGAACTCGTGCAGGCATTGGCGACCCGACAAAAGCCACAGCTGCCACGGACGCTGGCGGCGTCGGTATTACCATAGTACAAGAAAAGGCCTATTCTGATGCGCCTAGTTCGAGCTCGAGCCAGCAGTCACCATACCATCAACCAGCAGTGGAGATGCAAACCGGTTATGCCCCGCAAGGGGTATACGACGGGCAGACGGTGTATGGGCGGTAACAGTTATGATTGCGATGAGATTATGACGTATGCATACTTGCAGCACAGACACTTTCATACACCAGCTGGGCCACCGTGGAACATTATGGTAGATCCCCCTCATCTCGTTCGAGTGGTGAAACGCATTCATCCTCACCCTCGTATCTCTATTACCCGCAATCGATAACACGACTAACGTATATCCTCACTGCGATCCTCGTACATACCACACCCACATTACCTTGCTTTCATTCTTCCACGGGATTTCCTTACTCTAGCTGGCCATACACATAATACCCACAGGACGCTCTCCCTACATTGCAGCATAAATACGTCATGCACTGCATACACTCATGTTGGTTTTCTGATGCCGGTCGTTTGTGCTGATCGACTACTTCGTGGGCCCATTGATTGTTATCTTTTAACATATATTGATGCAGCTTGGACTAGATCTCTTGTGTACAATTATAGTTTGATGTGTTATGCGCTATATAGATGAACCCATACAGAGTATGGTCAATTCACAGTATAGCACGCATCAGTTGAGATAGCTTGGTGCTTAGCCAGTTCGTGTAAGCCTGCCACACTCGCGGTTGCTCATCAAATCTACCCATGGCGCGCAAAGATCCATCAGACTTGGAAACCAGCAGGCATGATGAAATCATTCTATAAATATTAAATTCAAGTATCACAATATCTACCTCTCCTCAGCTATACCCCGGGCAAGGCACCGGAGGGAGGTACGAAGAGACATTCCTTCCCTGCATCCTGAAAAGATGCTGCCTGATCTCCGAGATTTGCGTATTGATCTGCACCGTATTCTCCGGATTACCATACTGCAGCGTCTCGCCATCCGTATGATTCACATAAATCGTACAATCGGGAACCTGTCGCAACAAGATCAACACATGTCAAGAAGTTAACAGAGCCAGCTGACCCACATCATGCATAAACAGGCTCCAGAATAGGTCTCCGCTTACGACACGGCTAGCTTCAATCGAACTGAAGAACTCCGGAAGTGGAGAAGCAGAAGCGACGTTTCCGGTCCAATCGTATTCTCCAGCGATGTACACCTTGTTTACGGATTGGACGAGGTTGATGTCACTTTCGAGCTTTGCGATGTCGGGTGGGTAGAAGTGATCGGAGAAAATGTCGATAGTGGGGATGGAGAGGTGTGTTGCGTTGACGCCGTAGGTCCCGTCAATGACAAGCTTGCCGGGGGCGAGCTCCTTGATGTATGACTATATGTCAAGCGGCGTAAGGGTCGAAGCTATCGAACACCAGAAGATCGGACATACCGCAATCTGCTCTGTCCATTCGTTCGGGACCCACATGTCTCCAAAATTAGGTCCCCCGAGCTCGTTACCGGTCTCGTAAGCAAAGATCGTGGGATCCTCGGCGTATGTCAAGCCCGTGAACTGGTTGGTGCGAGTAAGGATCACTTTGATGTAGTTCTTAAAGTCGTCGATGATGGTCTGGTTAGTATAAAACTGCATGACCTCGGGGTTGGTGGAGTCGTATCCGGTGAGGTCGAATCCAGCCCAGCGGAGGAAAGTGTATTTGCCACCATGGTAGTAATCCTGCGCGCAAAAGCTATAAGGAAATGTAATACCCCACAGATGAACTCACGTAGTTGTCGATTAGCGGAGCAAAAATGCGGAGACCATGCCGTCTTGCTTCATAGATGGCCCAGTCTATGGTATCGAACGCCTGCTCATTAACGACGCCCAGTTCGGGCATGACGCTCAGGGGATTGCCGACACTGATACCGAGGGTGTGACCGCGGAGAGTTGTCGCACCCATGATCTGAAGTGTATTCATGATTTCCGTGATGCGTCCGAAGGTTGGATAGCTCGCTTTGAAAGGCGCGTAGAAAGGTTGGCCGGAAGGAGGTATGACATTCTCATCAAGACCGAGCCAGTAGACGTTGGCACCGCTAATGGTCCATCGCTCGTCATTGAGCATCAAAGAAGAGTCACTGCGAGTGATAATCGTGTTCCGTATGGCATCGACGGAGGGGGACTGTGTGGATGTCTTCATGCCAAAAGCATTAGAGATACAAAGAAAGGCCACCAGAGCTGGGGCAGCGTCCAGTAGCTTCATGATGAAGGTGAGGGTGGAAGGCAACCACGATCTGGCGAAACTGCTCGTCGCATCAATATATCGGCAAAAATCTTTGACGCCAAAGCAGCGACAATTCCCCGTGGCACTCGTGTCCACCATGAGATGGGAATCGACGAGAGCATCAGTCGGCGCCCCTGCATATGCCATAACAATACGTCCGATGCGTCAAAAGTTTGATGATTAACACCCGCCAGTCTCGAAGTTTTGCGTCTTGTTGTGAAGGCCACAGCTCGTCCGTTTTCAATCAAGACACCAAGTGCAAGGGCGGCAATTTGAACATGAACCTCGCAGTTTTATCATCTACGGACAAATAGATGCGTAAAAGTCCGAACTGAGGAGAGAGCAGCCTAAGCAAGGCTGTTGATCTGCGATGTGGAAAGGTCAGTCGTGTCGTCTATTGCAGAGGTTTATTGTTGAGGAGGTTTATCGCGAAGGATCGAAGGTAAACCTATGATTTAAAGTCAGCTATGATCAAGAGACGGCGAGGCATATATACCTGTACAGGTGTCTCCAGCAAGAAGTCCACATTATACGAAGGTGGCCCGGGATTGCACCAATCAGAAAACACGAGTACTTGAACGCGACTTGCGGCCACTGAAAACAATTATATCATCGGCCACGGTTCAAGTTTTGAACAAGAAGGAATGACTGGTTTCCTCCTTTCATGTTCTGACTACCGTGACGGGAGACTATCATTCACGCCAGTCATAACAGGAAGAGGGTTCTACGCGCGGGAGGTTAGCATCGTCCGACAGCTTGCTAGCCCAGCTGTCCTTCTGCCGCCATTCAATATTCATCCGGACTACGCCTGAAGATGAATATCAGTCTCTGAAATCAGAACTGGGGAATAACAAGTCGATGTTCATTGTCGCCGATAATGCAGTCTTCATTTCATCCTCGGGTTCCGGTGGCGGCTGGGACTTCAATTGGATGGGGACGCCCATATCGTGCAATTGTGCTACCCTGGACACTGTGGACAGTGGAGAGAAGCGAGAGATGCACGTGGAAGTCACGACATGGTCAAAGTGCAACTCCGACCCGAGTTGGGGCAAGACCTAACGAAGAAATTCGATGCTCCCGGTCTCGATTATGCTACGCTGGATCGTCGTACACGTGTCTGTTACACAGGGCACCACTTCTATCTAAAGAATCATTCCCACCTCCCAATCTTGCACACCCCCCATCATGTATGTAGTCGTTCGTATCACCCTTGGGCCTTGATGCACTCGATACTGGGCCCCTGCAGCAAACTCATATTACATTCCTCGAGGCTAGATAGAGGGTCCTCCCCACAGCGAGGTAAGTGCGTCCGCAATATTTATCCGCAAATTGCGCACTGGTCGTCCACAGCTATTAGGTGGCATTCGCATTATTCGAGCGCTCAGGCTGCTATCACAAAATCGCTACCGAGGCCATGCATAATGCCATTCAAGTTGTGGACCAAGCCAGACACGGATTTTGTAAGGAACCCCATGATGTCAACCCGAAGGACATTCATGTAGCTCTCTCGCTTGGATCCTTGTGGCTCTACATTTTCTCCAATTCAAGATTATGGCGGCTTCTTCCTTGTGGTGAACGGGCGTATTCGTTTTCTCGAGGACCGGCTTCGGTTACTCACTAGTCTCCATTAGCCAGACCATATAGGTGGAAGACAGGCCCCACCATATATGGCTTGAAGGAGAGCATCAGTTCCAAACCTTGGGGGAATACTGCGACATCTCCCGGTGGCAAGTGACCACTGCCTACATCGGCAACCTGAAGGCGACCACTTTACGCTGGCGAAGGGCCAAACACCATGATGCACGACGACGTGACAATACCAAATGGCATCGAAATCACTTGCACGGGGATCAAGTCCATGAATTCCGGAGTTATTCCCTGACTTTGAACGGGCAGAACCCGGATTGTCGCCTTGAAGACGGAACGAGCTGCCTTCCTTCTCCATCGAAGGTCCGACCAAGGGAAACTAGATCATAGCAAGCAAGTTTCATCTTAATTCTTAATTACTATGTGCTTTTTTGTGGTCCGGTTAATGTCCAAGAAATACAGTGACTTTACGATGTTGGATATCTTATGGATGGAGTAAGTGTGGAAGTGGGAATAATGAGGTGTACTACGTTGGAGAGGCGGAAGCAAGGTGCAAATTGTTGTGCGCACCCTCAGTCGAGGAAGAATGACTGATATCTAATCAAACCCCTCTACCGCCATATTCCACTTCCAGCGCCCTTCCGCGAAACCGTTAGAAGTGTCCTCCAACAGGATCTCGTTGCGTTTCGCGACATAGACCTGAAGAGTGAACGAGGATGAGTATGAGATAACAACGTGTAGACAAATAGCATACCGTCTTATCAGTCACCTTCTGCCGCAAGGTCGAGATGGCTTCTGGATCAATCGGCGATTCAAGCAGCTCCGATAAATCCTCGACCGCTTTTTCCAAGTCCCTAAGGAAAACCGGTTAAACACATCCGTGGAATGTAATAGAATAAGGGCGAAGCCCGGATCAAAAGCTTTACCTCTGGTTGTCCTCGAACAACTCTTTCTCATTTCCCTTGTCCAGATAAAATGCCATTGCGTACGTCCATTTTAGCGTCGCGCGGCATCGTTCTGCCTCTTCTACAGCGCGCTTCATGAATTGAACCTCGATCCACGTGAGCGAGGACGTTATCTGCATCTCTTCCATCTTCTTCTCGGTCTTGTTGTACATCTCGACAGATAGTTTTGCGGACTGTTCGTGATTCGCCCACCGGTTGTAGTAATGGAGGTAGCGCTCTAGGGAAGCACGGGACCTAGATTGCGCATCACGTGCGTCCACACCGGCCTTCTCGTCGTATCGATTGCACGAGTACCATGCTGTGCCGTGTTCAGACCAGGGGCCTGTTTGGAAGAGAATGTCAGAATCAAACGAGGCAAATGTCCGAGACACGTACCCATGCACACCCAGCAAAATTCATGCTTGCATTTCTTGCAAGTCATGTGGCTGACAAATCGGTCAGCGTATTCTCATATTCCCCCAGATGAGACACGCACTTGCAACCACCATTCTTCTCTATAGTACTCTGGCACTTACTACACTCCTTTGTGTTACTCTTGATCCAATTTGCGGTTTCGCTGTCATCCCTACACTTCTTCAACCACATCTTGGCGACGGGACAAATAACTGGGCGATGGTCGCTGTCGACAGAGCACCCAAAGCAGAACTTATGATTTGCACCGCAACTAACGGTTGGCACCATAGTTGTGAGGGATGAACGGGAGGAAGCAGAAGGGCACGAGACGGTGTAGGTGCACGATGGGTAAGGACAATATTTCAGGTGCGGGTTGGCACCAACAAAGTGCCGGACGAGCAATTCCTGGAATCGCTCCCGTGTCCGCCCATCCTCATCCTCACCAGAAGTTGCTAAAGTAGATATAATGAAGTGGTCAGGTGCGACGAGTGCACAGCCTTCAGCCATGCAACGGATAGCATGCTCGCCCTCCTCGCGAATCTTGGAGGTCATGTATGCCGTCCAGCAGCCTGCACAGAAGGAATGGTCGCATGATAGAGTGAGGAATGACGTCTGAGAGTCGTCGAAGCAAATGGGGCAAACCAAAGGTTCGGCCTTGAGAACTGGATACTCAAGGTAATGTGAGTTAGATGTATCGGTTGCGGATGACATACCTGGTGTCTGCCGCATTGTTCTGCGGCGGCTGCCCGATGAGCGGATGGGTGCAGGACCGGTTACGGAGGGAGAGGCACGGGAAGGGGTGGATACACCAGCTGCGACAGAAACGGAGGATGCATTATCCATATACTTCTCGATGAGGCGTTCCTTATTCCAATTCATGTAACGCAGCAATAAGGAAGCCGTACTCTCCTATACATCACGAAGAATAGCAGATAGAACCATCAGTATGAAATCAAACTTGAGACATTCATACGGACATCGACGCCGAATATGCTTGATATGTGGTCCACATCAGAAGCCGAGAGCTTCTCTACCGCTTGCTGGGAAAGTGACTCATGTTCAATTTCATACGCCTTTCGAGGTGAATGCTGAGGGACTTTAAAGTCGTCCGCGAACTCCATGTCCATGTCATCATCACTGGGTGCTGAACCTGCGATGTTGTCGGCGATGGATTGAGCCACTATAAGAAGGGTAACGCACCATCGTCACCTGTGCTGATCATATCCTCATCATCATCATAGAATGCATCTTCGTCGTCTGAGTAGTCGTAGTCAGAAGACATTGTTGTTGTTGTGGACGATGTCAGAGGTGTTGTCTGCGGCGTGGGCCGGTCTGCATCGATTAGCATGCCCTGTAAGGATTACCAAAGCGGATAATCTTATTATGTAACCAATCACGTGACGAACTACCAAGTAATTTTGAAGTTCCGCTCGGCAATAGCGGCAATGTCATGTGATGCGTTGACTCGTTTCGAATTGATGTGATCCAAAAATGTTACATGCTGCAAAGATTGAAGTTCCTAAATTCTCTGCGTCAGATACCATCAAGATATCTATCTAGACCACCACAGCATCCCATTTTCTTGCTTAGAACGATGGCATCAGAAAGTACTGCAGGAACACACAAGGATCCCGTCACGGGAGAGATGATTTCCAAGACGTGCGTTCCGAATTATTTATGATTATGATGATATCTGCGCACTCACAGATCGCACAGTGAACTCAAGCGTCGCGAGAAGCAGCGCGAAAAGGATGCAAAGAAGGCCGAGAAGGCTGCTGCTGCACCACCGCAAGCTGCACCTACTAAGCCTGCAGCTGCAAATGATGACGACCTTAACCCAAATGTTAGTCATCTCTGCTGGCAATCGAGCACTGATCTGACTCAATGCAGCAATACTTTGAGCTGCGTGCTCGTACGATCCAGAAGCTTAAGGAGACTCAGTCCCCCAATCCCTACCCGCACAAGTTCCATGTCACCAAGAGTATCACCTCTTTTGTTGAAGAGTACAGCGAGGAAGGCTTGATCCCTGCCGGCCAGAAGCTCGACAATGTGATTGTCGCTCTAGCTGGTCGTGTGCATAATATCCGGAGCAGCGGCAACAAGCTGAAATTTTACGACCTACATGGCGAGGGCTCGCAAGTGCAGATTCTCGCGAACGTCCGGTGAGGCTTATCTCAAATCACAGCTAACATGTATTGAATCGTATAAAGTGATGCGGAAGACTCGAAAGAATTCATGTCTACCCAGGCACTCTTCCGGCGCGGTGACATCGTCGGTGTCATAGGCCACCCCTCGCGCAGTCAGAAGGGCGAACTCAGTGTCTCACCCACCAGTATGGTTCTCCTTGCACCTAATTTGCACCAACTCCCATCCGCCCACTTCGGTCTCAAGGATCAGGAGACCCGTTACCGCAAGCGCTACCTCGATCTCATCATGTCCCCCGGTACGCGCAACATCTTCATCACCCGCGCACGCGTGATCAATTACCTCCGTCGCTATCTCGACAACCTCGGTTTCCTCGAGGTCGAGACACCCATGACGAGCATGGTTGCAGGTGGTGCCACCGCACGTCCGTTTGTAACACATCATAATGATCTGGATCTGGACTTGTACCTCCGCGTAGCGCCTGAGCTGTACTTGAAGCAGCTCACTGTTGGTGGACTCGACCGTGTGTACGAGATTGGACGTGTCTTCCGGAACGAAGGCATTGATTTGACGCATAACCCCGAGTTCACTCTTTGCGAGTTCTACATGGCCTACGCGGACATGTATGACCTCATGGAACTGACAGAGAACCTTCTCGAGGGTATGGTCAAGTACCTGAACGGCGGAAGTACGATTGTGAAGTACCACCCCGAAGGCAAGGACGGCAAGGAGCTCGTGATGGACTTCAAGACGCCATGGAAGAGATATGACATGATCCAGACGCTCGAGAAGAAGACAGGAGTCAAGTTCCCCCCTGGTGACACGCTGCACACGGCGGAGACCAACAAGTTCTTGCGAGACTTGTGTGTCAAGGTCTGTGGTTTGATCTCGACCTCTGAGCAACGTCGCTGATGTGTCACAGCACAATGTTGAATGCAGCGAGCCCCGGACTAATGCTCGGCTTCTTGATAAGGTTTGTTTCCTTCGGTAGTTTTTAACGCCGTCATTAACTCGCGTATAGCTCGTTGGCGATTTCATTGAGCCCCTCTGCGTCTCTCCCGCATTCATCAGTATGTCTTGTTTTCGTCTCTTCCCTCCTGTTCTAACCACACCTCCATCTTTACGCAGCTGGCCACCCTCAAGTCATGTCTCCCCTCGCCAAGAACCATCGCTCACGTCCTGGATTGTGCGAGCGTTTCGAAGGGTTCATGTGCGGGAAGGAGTTCTGCAATGCGTACACCGAGTTGAACGATCCATTCGAGCAGCGGTTGCGCTTTGAGGAGCAGGTAAGACGCGACCCTTTATTTTATCTACTGTTATTGTTACGTTTGCTCATCGCACAACTTCAGTCGCGCCAGAAGGATCAAGGTGATGACGAAGCACAAGGCGTAGATGAAGTATTCGTTGATGCGTATGTTCTGCTTCCGGCTCATTCGTGTGTTCTTCCTAAACCCATTCAATACAGGCTCGAGCATGGTCTGCCACCAACTGCAGGCTGGGGCATGGGCATCGACCGAGTCATCATGTTCCTCACTGACTCCCCTAGTACGTATCATCCGGTCTAGTGTTATGCAAGTGCTGACGGTTGTGTACAGACATCAAGGAAGTGCTTTTGTTCCCTGCCATGAAGCCTCTTGAGACGGCTGCCAATGCAAGCGGAAAGGAGCCTGGCCCAGCCGGGCAGTCGTAGAGCCCTGAGGCGATCTAAAAGTAGACGATATCGCAATGGATAGAATAAATAGTTGTACGTTGTGCTTAAACTTGAGGCGGAGTAATGATCCTAAAAACCAGCATCGGGCATTATCACTCAGGTCATTCAGGATGTTATGCAGGAAAGCAATATGACTTTCGGGTGCGCTATAAGGTGGCGCACAAACTACTTACTATGTAAATACTGAATAAGTAGACGCAGCTCTATGATAAGTTTTTGTTAGATCATCACTCATTGCTTCTCTTCCTGATACAATGCCATGAGTACATTTCCACGACTGGGACAAGTTGACACTTACGACAGCATCCTGACGTGCCTCGCTGGCTTCAGTAGTTGCTGAAGACTCATCTGAAGACTCGGGTTGTGCAACTTCTGGTGCAACCTCTTGTTTCTCCTCCTCGGATGGCGCTGAAACAGCCTCTGAAGGAGCAGAATCTCCGCTCTCCTGGGAAACAATTTCGCTCGATTCTGCAGAAGTCTCCTCTTCTTTAGCAATAACTTCCTCGTGCTCCTGAGCATCCTTAGGAGAATCCGTGTCCTTCATATCATATATAAAAACATGACTGAGTCGGTAAGAAAACAAACGCACGAATGCCTGCTCCATCGACTTCTTGATCTCCTCACCAGACACCTCGGTACCCTCATCATCTGTCATCGCGGGGGTCTCTGCAGGTTGTGGCTCCGCATGCTATGCAAAGCACCGTGAACACAAGTATCTTCCGTTTAAAAACTGCAGCATTACAATATCAATTTCGCGTGCTTACATGGCTGGCGGCGTCCTATGCAGTTCCCGTGAGTTATTTACTGAACATAACGAAAGATGGACATACACTCCGGTGTGCGCTGTGACTGTGCTCCGACTCATGGGCATGGCTAGTCTTGCGCGCGGACGGTGACAAGAGATAGAGCATCTAAAATCACACATCAGTCTTGCTTTCAATGTAAAAATGACGCGTTTGAAAACCCACCACCGGACCAAATACCAAAGCCGAGCCAATCTAAAGATTTCAAACCAATAAAATTCTTTCATTTAACTCAAACTGACGGGTACATTCCAGGAGCACGCACCATCCATGGTGTATCACTCCCGTAGTTTCCATGAGATGCGTGCGGGGCACTCGAAGCCATCGTACGTCTGCTAAACGCCGCACACGGTGAGCGTACGCTCTGGTTCGCCCTCATTCCGGAACGGAGGAAGGGGAAAGCACGTTGGACAGGACGAGACATTTTAGTGAGGCGGACCGTAGTACGGTGATGTCGAGACTCTGTAGTATCAAGTTGTGCGACACAAGCAAACAGAACGTGAACGAACGGACTCGGGAGTCGCAGAACTTATGTATAGGTGACGCTGAGGTGGTGTGAACTTTCGCGGATAAGACCGGAATCCCGCCTCTCGCAATTACTTGACCTTTCGTCCCGAGGCGAATACGAGAAACCAGTTGCTGGGCTACTCAACGCTGGGAGGGAGTAGATAACCGTCATAAAGAAGGATGTCGGACCGTGGTCTCTCATCTGGCGCCCAAGGACAGCACATAAAATTACTTATAGGCTGAATTCACGACACAAATGTTTCTACTGGGAGAGAGTGACACAGGCCTCGCATGCGGCGGAACCCAATTCTATGCATTGCGGCATCTTGTTACGAGGTCTGGGAACGGGGATGTGGAGAGGCCGAGAGATCTACAGCGTTGTTCGGATTCCAATACTTAACTTACAAAAAAGCTTTGACAGCTTTGTGCTGACATGCATCACGTCTTTCGTCGGCAAAGCGTTCCGCACTCTATCGGCAGATGCTTGAAAACGTTTGATAAACCGGTGAGCTGATCCGTTTGCATGATCAAAAGCAGACTCATCGAGGCTAGCTACATCAGCAAAAGACCCATAATTTTCGCTTGTCAAAAAGAAGATTAATGATTACGGAGAGCTTACGACGCTGGTGATGGAGCAACGCGATTGGTGGAACAGAAATTCCAGACGTGAACGCCGATATTGCTGCCATATCTGGCTGATCAAACTTAAGTCGAAGTTATCTCGCGCGGATAAGATGCGATGCTCAAAGATATGATATGATGGTAGTCGGTTGATACATGAATATGCTACTGCCTATACAAACTCGGTACTGAATGTATGATAGCTCTCCTTGTCCGCGAAGTTGTTCAGAAAGAAACGCTCGAAGGTTTCCAAGCAAGTCGCAGAGGACACGCCGTCGCCCACTGCCTCGCCATAGTCCGGTATCAATTCAACCGCATGTGTTACATCTGTCATCCGCACAACAGCCCCCTTCCTATGGCGGCCACCGTGTTCATCGTGCATGTACGCACGCTCCACAGTCCACATGGCGAGTTCGGGACGTTCGTCAGGATTAGAAACAAAGGGGAGATATTGGATATAGAGAAGCGGGTCGGAGAGGCACGATGGCAGTACCAGGTTGGAACCTCGTCGAATCATGGGCTGAAAAATCAATCGAACCTGTGCAACGCAACTCGCTGTGAGTGATATCAGTAGTGCTACAACATAAGCGCAGGAATAGACGCACTTATTCTGCCTTCAACGCCCGTGCCGTCAACGAGAACGGTGTCGCAATTGCCAAAGGGAAAATTGTCGCTGGGTGGGTATGCTTGTACTACTCTGCTGGGCATGATGACTCGTGGCTGGAATGCTGAATGAAGCTGCAGCCGAAACTTGTTCCACGTCTGAAAGCGCCCATATTTGGGGTCCCAGCTGGCACGCTCGCCGCTGGGCGGGGCTGAACGACGAATAAAATCAGCAAGCGCACGATCAAAGTCGGGGAGAGCGAATTTCGTGCGAATTTCAACTGGTGACAGCGACTTGTAATCTGGCGCGACATTCAATTGAAAAGCAGTGAGGGCATCTTCAGAGAGAATGCCCTTCAAAAAGTGGTTGCGGACTGGTCGTGGACCACGGACCGAGTTGACTTCGTCAGGGAGAACACGGGAAACCCAGGAGAGCGCAGGATTTGTAGTTGTAACCTCCTCATCTTCCGTGTGTATGGCATTGACAAGCGGCGCCCCCCGTGAAGTCAACAGTGCGTACAGGTCAAATATCTCCATTGATTCTTGGCGGTTAAGAATCCGTACACACTGCTCTGTGAAATCTTTGCTCTGCCGGGCTGTCCGCGGGAAAAGTTCCTTACAGTGTGTTATGAGCAAGCGCTCCGTCGTGTCAGCTGAAAACTGCATCAAAGTGCCCAATCTCTGGATCGTACCCTCGAAGCTTTGCAGTAGCTCAAGTTTCGGGATGAAAAAATCTTCCTTGGCGCCCTTCTTCCCCCTCCTCGCTGCGGCCTCGATGATAGCATCCTTGAAAGAGTGGAAGTCCGAAAGTGCCTGCACCATTGATTGAAGTGATTGGTGTGAATGAACCGGATTCTGGGCGAGGTAAATGAATTCCACAAGGGCACGGATTGCGCGAACGAATCTAGGTGGAGCGGCACCTGCGATCGAGGCAACGACAGTGCGTTGTATGTCTCTGTGCTCACGGCCCGTCATTTGCTTGACGTGCGTGATACCTTTTGCGAAGTGGCGCGTCCCGACCTGCTTATGCTGGGTCATGAAGCGCTTATCAAGCTCGTGATTTCCTACAGCCTCCTTAATCCATTTGAGCGGGTGATCAGCAAAAAACTTGTGGCAAGTGTGCAGAAGCTCGCCAGCGAGGAAGACAGACGGACATGCGAACACCCAATCACGCCAAAACGGCATGTGTACTCCGGACAGATTGACAAGTTTGGCTGCTTTCTGGAACTTGTCAAGCTCCCAAGGATCAACTGTTTTGGTGATATCGACAATGAGTTGTAGTGTATGCCGCCCGGTGCGTGGGGGGTGGAGGATCCCATCACCAAAATCCCGTTGTGTCGCCATAGTTATAGGAGATGCGTTTTTAGCAACTGCAGCGATCATACTAGCCTCCGGCAGGTCGCATACATGAGCCACGAGAGGCGTGAAAACATAGCGAATGTATCGGGAAGGATCAGGCATGAAACAGCCGTCCATTGCTGCGGCCTTGAGGTTGGCAAAAACGAGGTCCATGCATTTATGCCATAGCCGTGCCTGGAGAATGCTTTGATAGTCCGGATGCACGCGAAACTTGACAATCGGCATGTAGGCAACGCAGCGCCAAGCTCGTAATGTTGCCTTGGAGCGAACCTCGGAATCAATGTTGCCGATAGTGACGAAAACTGGGTGCATCTCAAGTCCCCCTGTGAGTCGTGTTACAGCAGTTTTATCGGACCCCAGGATAATTGGCACTTGAGTTGCACCGAAAGGAAGATGGTCCTGGAAAATCGTGAAGTCAATCCATAACTCGACGAATAAGATGAACAGAGTGAACAGACCTGAATTTTCCATGCCATGTCAGCGCTCATGTAATCTCCGTATTCACGTTGGTTTCCGACATTGACAATGTGCGGGTTGAAAGTCATATGATTCGCAAAGATCGGGTCGCTAAAGAGTTGTTTAACGACCTCCATCGCATCGCGCCAAACAAGCTCGATGGGATAGACTGTCTTGTAGCCCGAAAACTCCATTTTGGAAACTTTCCACTCCGTAAAACAAGGGAGCGAGTCCATCCAGTCTAAGAGTTGATCTTTCGTGGTGAAAGAGGGTCTTTCACGTGTGTTAAACTGTGGAGGTACGATCAGCATTGTGTCTATGGCTTGAACCATCCTTTACCCATTTTAACTTCAAAAACTTGGTGATTTGGGTTTGGTTGAGGTTTTCAACCAAGAACTTCCCTAATTCCCATTCACCTTCATCACGGAAAGGGTAGTGGTGGTTTATCTTCCGCCGATACGCATACTCATCATCTTCCAACCTATCGAGCATATTCCTGCCGACACCAAAGACATATCCAGAGCGTGGATGGCAAGTACCAGCTGCGGGCGTCTGATCGCTTGAATTGGCACCTCGACGGAATACAGGAGGGACAGGTAATTCTTGTGGTCGTGCTTCAGATGGCCAACAGGTAGACTGAGAATTAAGATGCAGAATTACCGCCTCGATAGATGGATATTCACCCAAGTTGCAGTTGGGGCATAACCTGTCAAAGGTACGTAGTACGCATCAGCATCGAGCCCAACAGAGGATACTCACATCGTAGCTTAAGCTTTGCCTTTGGCCTGTGCAGGCTGTGTTGCTGCCAGCTGTACTTACCCAAAAACTTGCTAAGTCTTTCGAAGTCCGCAGCTACGCATTTTTTCACACTACACAATCACTCGCTGGCGTCATCCGCAGGAGGCGCCAATGTTTGCGACTTCATCTCCCATCTCCTCCCCTCCTCGGTCAAGCAGCCCAGCCCCTACCACAGGCTCGAGCAGGAGCAGTGCAACTAGGGTTGAAATAGCACCCTTTGAACTATACAAAAAGCCAAACTTGAACCCCCCCCATGCAATGACTGAGTTAGGCTCTGGCACTAATTCTCCAGGTTACCCACATACTCCCCTCTCCCCAGTAGATGTGACTGACTTAGGCTTTGGCACTAATTCTCCAGGTTCCCCACATACTCCCCTCTCCCCAGTAAATGAGAAGCCAAATCATTCTATGACAGGGAGCCTATTGTATAGGCCTTCCCGTCGTGGTGGCCTCACATCCTCTTCCCCTTCCCGTCGTGGTGGCCTCACATCCTCTTCCCCCCGTCGCGGAAAGTCTGCTGTTCTCCGTCGTGGAAATCAGCGATCTCAGCCCCTGCGTGAGGAGAGGCCCAGGCCATACCCTGGCCGCCCAACTCCACTGGAGCTTCGGATATCAGCTCGTGTATCAGGACGGGCATGCAAACCAGAATTCACGCCCGAGGAAATTAATGAGGTATGTTTATGCTAATTTCTTTGTTACAAGAGGCTCATCTCATTCATATGGGAAAAGAATGAGACAGCGATACGGAACGGCTTTTCAGAACTGAGCTTTTCAACGCTCTACAAGTTATTTCAGGCAAGGCTTGCTGGCCGTGAGGCTGCACGCCAGCGTCTACTGTCTACAACGTGGGAGATCGAGGAGGCAGAGCGGTTCTTATCATTCAACCAGGCACTCCATGAAGAGAACAAACGCCGCCTCATATGGTCTGATGAAGAGTTGAAACGTGTTAGAGCCGTTTTTTCTGAGCGTGAGCACACAGAAATCGAGGACGACAAGAATTACCTTCAAGCTGTCTACGATGACGAATGCGAGATGCTTCGCGCTGTCGCCGCCCAAGCAGAAATACTCTCAAGGCACTTAGGCATGCATGCCAAGGATGATCTGCTGAGATCCCTTGGAGAAACCTCACAGAAACCTCGAATCGTCGGTTTGGTCAAAGAAATCAGCAGCTCATGTACTTCCTCCGATCTAGAAGGCAGTATGGGCAGTGCCGTTGAGGATGATATTGAGGGTTCTGATGCTGATAGCGATGATGATATCTCACCTTCCTAATCCTGCAATCGGTATGTAAATTTTATCATCCCCGCTCGTCATCCACGCTGATCAATATCATTCGTGGATAGCCGCCTGTTCATATCATTACTCGGATCGATCCTTTTCTTATTAAACCCAGTGCCCTCCAGGACTTCCCGCCCTCGTTTCAATTCAATTCAATTCCGGACCGCGTTACCTCTCGCCTCTCCCAATATGTAACATTTGTACAAAGTTTGCAAGTGTGTTGTTTTGTAGTACTGTCAATGAAATGTGCGTGTCATTTGTATCTTCTGACCACCATCTTCATGACAAGTAAGCGTCCCCCACAGCGCAAGGGCAAAGCAGCAGTCCCTAAACCACCTCGAGGATCTGGCCTCAACCCTTCTGGTTTTCCTCTCGCTAATCAACTCTACCTTCCAGCTGAGCAGCCGCACATGCCCGCATTCAATTTCGACCCATACGCACCGAGGGATGCAGGTAAGCACACGAGCCGGTTAGCACCCACCATCACTAATGATTTCACACAGATACCCAGGACCAGCCGTTATTCAATAACGCTGGTCCATCATACTCACCGTCGAATAACCTTGGTTTTTACTCGGGGGCAGGTCAGTCGTACAACGGTCAGTACCCACCATCACTAACGACTTCACGCAGATGCCCAGAACCAGCCGTTCGATGGTCCATCGTACTCGGGGGCATCCCAGCAGGGTCAGTCGTACGATGGACCATCTTACCTGGGGGGGGATTCGGGGGAACCAGGTACGAATACGACCGCGTCGTTGCCCACCTACTGCTAACGAGACCACACAGATACGCAGAGTCAGGGTCCACCGTTCTACGACGACGACACGCAAGACCGGCACCCAGCGTTCGACGACGACGCCGGCCCACCTTATGACTTCGGTTCGGACTTCGATTTCGACACCAGTGGATTTGATGGTGGCACTGGTCCACCCGGCCCCAGTGGACACGGCCAAACCAATCTTGACGACGTGAATGCGGCACGGCCCACGCCGGCTTGGGTGGACCAAGCCCCGGACCAAGGCATTGGTCTGGTAGACCGAGGTGGTGGTCTCGTGCCGTCGAACTGGAATACAGCGCTGATCCGGCGAGGAGAAATCCCTCGCTCAGAGATTGTTCACGTGCGTGTTTTTTTTATTTATTTGTCCCGTCAATTTATTAAAATCTTATGCAGACTGGGGGCCCAGCACGAACAACGAAAAAACGAGCATCTCGACGCTCGATGCCCGGAACGCCATATATCATACCACAACCCCTCTCCGTCACTCAACGAAACGAAACGCGTACAGAACCTCCGCAGGTGATACCCGCACCTCCCCCAACGACATCTCACGTGTCTCCGAAAATCATCACTCTGTCGCAAGATTCCATCGCAGACGCTGTAAATAAAGGGAAACAGTTGATTATACGGGAAATGTTCTCAAGGAATGCGTTGGGCCTGACCAGAAGGCAGCGCCAAAGTCTCGTGGAGCGGGCCATCAACGAGTCCATTCCCGCTTGTCACGAACCCAACGGTAAGTGTCCTCTACGACGATCTAACCTGTTTACTGATATTCGCAGTGGCATTCACAAACTTCATAACGAAATTACACCTTCGAAAGGTAGCGAACGCCTTCTCCTCGACGCGCGGGAAGATGATTTCGTTCGCGCGAGACGGCGTTTTCGTTGCGTTCGAACTCTTCCCCCCCATACAAAATCCTCAAGTAGCAGATACTTTTCGTGTCGCGAGAGTAAGCGCACTAATTCACGGTGTTGACCCGCTGTTGTTTATGCACAGGTATTCATTTAACGAGGCACGTTGGGCACGCTCTCTATCTACGGTACTTCTACTCAGTTCTCTTTTCAGAATGGCCTTGTCACCGTCCACGCGAAGTTCGAAAATCCGTTCGTCATGGCGCTTACCATTCGTTTCATCTGGTCCGGGGGCCGCCAACTATTTCTCGGCGATGCGCCGCTCAAAGCGTTGAAGCATGTCGTGGCGCTGAGCGGCGCTGCTACCCATTGCGCCTTGGAGGAGCAGGGGCGGGTGAAGATCGACGTCATATCCTTTGGCGAGACATCACACGGACCCAAATTCAAGGAGATACTTGCCGCGTTTAAGAGCCTCAGCCCCGAGGAGAAAGCTTCCCTAAAGATCTTTTTGCAATACATACTGGATGTTGGACCTTCGCAAGCTCGAGAGGGCGAGGACTCACTAGCATCCTCGCCTGAGTCGAGTGATTGGTTGTAGGTAGATAGCACACAGATGATCAGATAGCAGAATGTATTAGTAGTACTACTATCAGATTTTGATAATCGAGCAGATAACCAACGCATCTCGCATAGGATGGTCTCAGGGTTCAACATAACCAAAACGAGCGTGGTGAATAGCGCCAGGGTGCAACATAACCTAAAACGAGCGTTTACGAACGCCGGCCTGAACTAACCCAATCAAAAACGCTCACAAGCATTTGTGAGCAGCTTTTGGAAAAAGGTGCGTTTTTAGATGTACTTCGGATCGAATGTTGAGATGGGCGCGCATGTCGTAAGACTGCAATTGAATGTCCGTCGTGTTTCGACGCGTGAAAAATGTCGTTTGACTTGACAGTTTGTTGACCCTATGTATTGTGGGAGATGAAGCATCTAGAACGCGAGTGGAACGAGTTCTTCACTTTGATGACTGTTTATAGCACTCGTCTATTCCAGTATTTCTCGCGACAAATAAAGTTGATACTCACATTAATGTGATTTTTTGTAGACTTGTCGTGGTATACGATGGGTGATTGACTAGATAACCCGTCTGTGCTACACATGTTCACATTGTGCAGACGCGGCGCCCTTGAAGGCACAAAGAACAGTGATACTAAGCATGTGGATGGCATGCGAAAGACCTAAAGAGATGCCGCTCTAGCGTCTGACAAGTCAGGCTGTGTGCTGTGGCCATTATTAAACCTCGTAAGCGGATAGGAATTATCGGGTCGTTCATTCGCCAGCTGAGGATGACCCGTGATCCCCGAGTACAGAAGAGGATAGTCTCGTCCCGTGGCGGCTACTGCGTCTTGTCTGTCGAGTCACCAATGATAACGCCTATGTTGGTCTGTGCTATATTCCATCAAGAACGGATTTCTGCGCAGAATGGAATAGCAGGATAGGAAAAGCGTCATCAAAGAGGCAGTAGCCATGCTGTCAACTTCGGATAGTTGTATAGAGGTTGGCCAATCTGTGATTAGCACCAGTGTTACCCGTGTCTTTGATTTGCCACAGAGAATGTGCCCGTATGATGTCAGTCGTATATCACTAGTGGATCTTAGTTGGCTGTGGTTGCCACAGTGAGTCGGTGATGGCCGCCGGGTGGAGCTGAAGATCCACAGGCACTTGACCTCCTGTTTGCAATGGACGCTTCAACTCCGTCGGGAAAAGGTAGTGCAACATGTGCCGCAACAGCATAGCCTCAGTGATTACCCGTGGTGGAAGCCACGTGTGATGTTACCTGGAGAGAATGTGAGCTAAAAAGTCAGTTCAGGTATCAAAAGCCGCATCACGACGACGGTGACGGTCAGGGTGTAAAAGGGAATAAAGGACATACGTTGCGGTTGCTGTAACATGTTTTGATTTCGAGGTTCATAGGCTTACCTAAACAACGATAGTTTGATGGGACTGAAGTACTTTGATCTTCGTTGCCCAAATTCCTGTACGGTGTACATACGTGGGATATTAGGCCTGTCAGGCATGCCGCAATTGACCTTCTACTCCATCCTCAAGTTGAAAGACTCTAAACCGAAGAATGACCAAACGACCAGGTCATGCCCATTCCACTTCTGAACCAATCTTAATGCAGACCTTCGACGAAGCCAGCATTGACAAGGAATACCAGTTCTACGACGAAGAAGCTGCAAGAGTCAGTCAGAAAATTGACGAGGAGCTCAAGGTATATACATTCTGATTAACTAGTCACTCTTGGTCATCGAGATCTCCAGAGGGACTGGGCCCGCCGCAAGGATGCACAGAGAAGACAAGTCAAGGGTGCGTTCTCTTGAGGAACTTTGCCCACTCCGAGTTGACTGTGATCACGCAGTCATGCTTCTTGGTCAGGCAGAATCAGGAAAATCAACACTCCAGAAGCAATTCCAGTTGTTCTACGCTCATCATGCCCTCGACCATGAACGTCCCCTGTGGCGTCCAGTCGTGTATTTCAACATACTCAAGGCTGTCCGAATGATTCTCGACGAACTAGATCACGAACTCAACAACCTTTCAATCGATGACTCAGTGGAGGGTCAAGCTGTTGCACATGCCCTAGCCCCCTTGGGCGACCTCAGTGAGGAATTCTCCAGGCTACGGACTAAGTTAGTGCCTCTAGTTGCGATGGAGGATTCGCTGGCATCCGAACTCAGCGGCGGAGTCGCTGTGACCGGCGGCCGAACTGGTGTGTATGTTCGTGCAGGATGGCAGGCCCTCGTCACCCCTTTATCGCCCAACCGGAGCCGTGCACTTCCTGGTACTGGTGGACTTTCACCTGCTGTTGCTCAGGTTACCAGCACGGCTTCGAGGACGCTCATTGCTGTTCAAAACGAGGTAGATGAACTTTGGAAGCACCCAGCCGTTCGGATACTCCTCAACAACAGGCGAATAAGGCTTGATGAATCTGCACCATTGTATGACAACTCCTCTGGGCCCTTCATATTCCTCGTTGACTGTCCTTGCAGCTTCCTGGATAACATCAAACGCGTCGCGCAGCCTGATTACCTCCCGTCAACGGGTAAAGTGCATACTTGTTCTGAAATTGTTTGCAAATGTTGAACATATGTCTGATCTAGCCGATCTACTTAATGTTCGACTTCAAACGCTCGGTGTGGCCGAGCATTCTTTCGACATAGAACTGTGCGGCTCTAGATACAACTGGTTGATGTACGACGTCGGCGGAGCTGTGCGTGTGTGCCTATTTTTCTTGTTCTATTGTTTGGCTCAACAGGGTGCTTCATTTTTAGCGTGGCCAGGCGAGTTCATGATATTTAATGATCTAAACAGATTTTCCGTCTGACTCCGAACCATCGCATCAGCGCCACGCATGGGTACCCTACTTTGACGATGGTGGGTGTTTTGCTCTCATCGCGTTGCATTTGACGCCCCGCGTCCGCGGGCGCCAGACAAATTCATCGCCCGCAATAGGGAATTTTTACTAATCTCCGTTTTTCCTGGTTTCGGATAGCAACTGCAATCATCTTTTTGGCGCCAATCAGTGCATTTGATCAAGTATGTCTTTCTGTACTTTCCCCTCATGCACCTATTCATTGTACCTAAAATAGTACCTCGAAGAAGATCCGCGGACAAATAGGGTGGACGACTCGTTGCAGCTATTCACAGCCATATGCTCAAACAAACTCCTGAAGAACTCACATTTGGTTCTGATGCTTAACAAGGTTTTCATTTTTATTTACAGTTTCGACCGTGTGACTGATGGCATGACTGTACGCAGACTGATTTGTTAAAGAAGAAACTAGAAGCTGGCGTCAAAGTGCGGAAATAGTGAGATTTGGTGATCAAATGTCGCTTGGCTGTGCTCACAGTTCTGTGATAGTATCACATCATACGGCGACCGCCCAAACACCTTCGCCGATGTGTCAGAATATTTCAGGGCACACTTTATTCAAGTTCACAGGCGCCATGATATCAGTCGTCGAGCACTGTATGCTGTATGTATAGATCTTTCTTGTGTCTCGAAGTCACCCTGTTCACTAATATGTTGCCATCCAGCACTTCACCTCCATGCTAGTGAGTTTTCTTGTCATTCGAGGTTTGCACAAAACATAATCAATATAATTTAGGATATCCGGGCAACGCAGGACATCATAGTCAATGGTACGTTCTTACAGGCGTCTGCCCCTCACCGAAGTGCTCATTACCGGTACGTTAGTGGGAGAGGCTGTTATCCGATCACATATTGCAAAGACTGGTCTCGCATAATTCCCTCCTGGTTAATATTTCTTCCGAGGATATCGACATAGCACTATGTTTATCTGACTACCTTCCAACATGACACTTCCCTACCGACTAATGATACCTGATCCTTTCTTGCTGACTATTTTACCAACTTCATCTATTGATATCCCGTCCATCATTGTCACATTTCCTCATCTCTCAGCCTTGTTGCATATAGAAATTTCATATGGTTGTCTTTCAAGTGAAAGATGCCGGTCCGATGGCGCAGATGAATTTCCACACGCCCTTAGTGCCAGTCTAGCTGCCACTCTCACACTGCACCCTTGACTTGCCTGATAAGCAGTTTCAGTCTATGGTGCGTTATCAACATCTCCTGATGTTGGTGATTTTTGATCGTTCATGATAACTAAGATCTTCAACGCCTTGTCAACTTAAGAGAACTATCTGCAATTATCGGAACCATGCCGAAGATGAAATGCATGATTTGTGATGTGGTCATTGAGCGCTACGAGCTGCCGCATCATATACGAAAAGCCCATAACCAGATGCCTGGGCAGCCCAACCAACATGCGCCCGAGATACCGTTCGGGGAAAGGCAAGCCAGAGAACCCGCCCGGCCACCCGCCCAGCCAGTTCCTGTCAAAACTCAATCGGAACGCGAATCATTCCAACGGGAGATCCAAGATATCGTGCATGAATTCACCGCCTTACCGGATCAGCTGAGACAGGCGTGTAGAGAGAGCGTTGGGAACATGCCTGTTCTTGGGGTAAGTCCATCCGCGTTGCATCAATCAGTTGATGTCATGATTCGCGCTGCTATTAGGCGCTGTATGCGTACACCTTCACGCATCTTCAATTATGCGCTCCAGAGAAGCAAAGGTCGGTATCATATTGTTGGACCAGTGATCTAAATTCTCATGCGCAGCACCAGTCTTATCGCTGAACTTGAAGACTTCCGGTCTGGGTGGATAAGGAAAGGTGATGCGTGTCTTTTGAATTTGAAGGCCATGAAGGACAGGCTTGTCCACATTCTACAGATGGTGTGCAAGGCTTTAGTCAGTGAAAAGTCTACTAAGCGGTATGAACAGTCACAAGTTGAGAAACACCTCTGCAACATTCGCCTGATTAACGGCAACAAACTGCACGACCTCGACATCAACAACGTAGCAGCGTTGATCGTCGAGCATACAACGTCGAAGGAGCGTGCCCCCGCTTTCTATGCCCAGACTGATGACAACCCACAGTTCATGGTTGAGATACTTCAGAATGTGCGTAAGCGCTGGCTTATCGCACAGTCGCCCTTTGACATTTGCAATAGCTACTTGCGGCTCGATCTGAAATTGCGGAAAAGTATAGAAAATACTTGGTGAATGCTGTGTTCAAACTTTCCAGGAAATCTGGACGGTTCCCACAGAGTTTGCAACTTGGCCGCATTGAGGATTTAAAACATACCGAATTTCATGGCGGGTTTGGTTTGATCTATCAAGGCAAACTAAACGGCCGCCTTGTTGCTGTGAAAAAGGTGGAGGGTAAACGTTCCCCAGAACAATTTCATAAAGTCAGTAGTCTCGTTTCAGATCGCGACATAAGTTTACATGTTATCATCCCTCGCAGGTGTTCTCTAACGAAGCGGTGGTTTGGTACTATATACGACATGCAAACTGTCTACCATTCTACGGCGTATACGTCTTCAATGATGATGAGAAGACATGGTGTCTCGTATCCCCCTGGATGACAGACGGTCATGTTAAAGGCTACCTTAAGAGGAAACCTGACACTGACAGAGTGCCACTGGTAATTGCTGCTTTATTGTATACCGAGAGATCTTGCTTACGGTAGTGGAGATCCTGGATGTTGCACGCGGCCTAGAGTACCTGCACGCAATAGAGCCAGCAGTGAGTCATGGCGACCTGAAAGGCGTAAGTGTTTGTGCCATAACTATGAATTCTGGAGAATTCAAGCTTTGCGTTTACAGGAAAATATCCTGATAACGTCTTCCGGGCGTGCATGCATAGCGGATTTTGGAATTGCAACGGCTCGAGACGCTCATATTCAAATGACCACAACATCATCCGGAGTCGCAGGAACGCGTCATTTTATGGCTCCTGAACTCATAGAAGCACAAGATGCAGCTGATCTCCAGAAGTTGGACAGAAGGCGGTGCGACATGTATGCACTGGCTTGCGTCATTTATGAGGTATGAACAAAAATACAGTTCATTCGGCTTGACCTACAACAAAATTCGCAGATGTATACTGGAATGGCCCCGTTTCAAGCACACAAAAATCCTCATATCTTCGTGCTGAAGAAACAGCGGGAAAAACGGCCACAAAATGTTAACCAAGAGTTGGAGGACTTCATGTGGCAACTCATAGAAGCCCTGTGGAAACATGAAGGGAAAGAACGACCAACAGCAGAACAAGTGTGCAAGGAGATGACTTCCAAGATGGGTGCCCAGCGGAAAGTGCGCCCGTCCACCGAAATAGAGTGGGATGTAGGGGTTTTTGCTGATGCCGCCGTGACGATGGTGACAGAGGATCCTTTCGCGCTTGCGCATACATAGGCAACTCGTATGTCGTGTTGTATATATCCAATATCCTGACTGCTGTTGCTCGAATCTGTGGTAATTGACAGCACGGTCACCCGGCGATTCACTGAGGTAGAAGCACAACATCCTATATGGTCTGCTTTGATTTCGGTTCCCTTGCCGTAGAAGTTCTGCAGTGCGCACAGTCGTAAACGATTGGCGGGGTGATCTGAGCTGACACCATTCGCCCAATACCGAATTGACTCACCACTACCAAGTGACAGTAGGTACATGAGGACCGTGGGAATACATAAAAACTTTGTCCGCTGAGGATCATCATCGACTTGGCTAAAATATTCATTGTCATAGCCTTACTCCTCCAAAATGTCGACCAGCGGGCTGAAGGCGATTGCCCCTGTGCCCACCGCGGCAGATTTCTTGGACATTGTTCTGTCCAAGACTCAGCGGAAGACGCCTACAGTGAGTAGTTTGAGGATATCATCCAGAGCAATCTAATCATCTTAGTGTTCCAGGTAATCCACAAAAACTTTAAGATCAGCCGCATCCGTAACTTTTACATGCGCAAGGTCAAGTTTACACAGGACACTTTCGATGAAAAACTGGGTGCCATATTGTCAGAGTTCCCCCTACTCGACGTGAGTTTAATCAGGTTCTCCTGGGGATCTAAAATTCACAATCCCGAGGGCAGGACTTACACCCTTTCCTGGCATCACTCATGAATGTATTGTACGACAAAAATCACTACAAACTTGCTTTAGGCCAACTTCGCACCGCTCGACATCTCATTGATCAGGTTGCCAAAGATTACGTCCGACTTCTCAAGTTCGGCGACAGTTTATACCGCTGCAAGCAACTTAAAAGGGCAGCGCTGGGTCGTATGGCCACTATCATGCGCAGACAGAAAGATCCCCTTGCCTACCTTGAGCAAGTCCGCCAACACATTTCTCGTCTTCCCGCTATCGACCCTAACACCCGAACACTACTCATATGCGGCTACCCAAATGTGGGGAAGTCGTCATTTATCAACAAGGTTACGCGTGCGGACGTTGACGTCCAGCCATATGCATTCACAACCAAGTCTCTTTTTATTGGCCATCTAGATTACAAGTACCTGAGGTGGCAGGTTATCGATACCCCTGGAATTTTGGATCACCCGCTGGAGGAGATGAACACGATTGAAATGCAGAGTATCACGGCTCTCGCGCATCTCAAGAGCTGCGTGTTGTATTTTATGGACCTGAGTGAACAGTGTGGTTACACCGTGGAAGCTCAAGTGCGTATTGCAGCATACATTCTGCGTCTGAACTACATGTCAATTTTTTCCGCAGTGTAAATTGTTCCATTCTATCAAGCCTCTGTTTAATGGCAAGCCCACGATGCTTGTCATCAACAAAATCGACGTGACTCGCCTTGAGGATCTCACACCCGAGAATCGCGCCCTCGTCCAAGAAATCATTGACACTGAGGACGTCCAATGCATCCAGGTGTCATGTTATTCTGACGAGGGGGTCATGGATCTCAAGAACAAGGCATGCGACGCCCTCTTGGCACACCGCGTCGACTCGAAGCTCAAGGGCACCAAAATTAACTCCGTGATCAACCGTATACATGTGGCACAACCAAAAGCTCGGGACGACCTTGTCCGTGCGCCATTCATACCGGATGCTATCAAAGAGCGGAAGAAATACGACAGGGATGATCCTGACAGGAAGAAACTTTTGCGAGACACGGAGTTAGAAGAGGGTGGTGCTGGTGTTTTCAACATCAACATTAAGCGTAAGCTCCTCTCTATGTATCCTGTTTGCATCTCCTGACGCGTCATACAGAGGACTACATCCTCGCGAATCCTGAGTGGAAGATGGATATCATGCCCGAAATCATGAACGGCAAGAACGTTGCCGACTTCATCGACCCCGATATCGCCGAAAAGCTTGAGGCGCTTGAGCGTGAGGAAGAGAAACTCGAGGCCGAGGGCTTTTACGATAGCGACGAGGATATCTTTGACTCCGAGGACGAGCGCGAGGCAGTTGAGGCTAAGAAAGCTCTTGGGCACAAAATACATTCGCAGAACCTCAAAAAAGCCATGAAGAACCAGTCTCGTTTGCCACGCACGGCAGGCCTCCGCACGCTGTCTGAACTCAGTAGTGAGCTCAAGAAAGCAGGTTATGATCCAAGCAGCATAGAGGCGCGGGCTGGAATATTAGCCAAAGCCCAGGGCGCTAAGCGGAAGCGGGCTGAAGCAGACATGGATGTTGACATGGAGGATGGAGACGCGAGTGAAGGTGAAGAAGGTGACTGGATGGATGTTGAAGGCGAAGAGCAGACACCGAATAAACGGGTCAAGGCTAACTCGGGTGCAGTTGTCGCCAAGCACCCGCGAGCACCAAAATCAAATCGTCAATTTGCTGGTATGCGTGATGAGCAGGTTTGTTTTATCTCTGTCTGGCAGGCGAAGTCACTGAACGTCCTTTTTAGCAAGCTTCCAAAGCCGTCAAGCTACGGAACCTCGGACAGCGTGAGCGCAACAGGCTGGCCAAAGCTGGAGAGAGTGATCGTGTTATCCAAACTAAAATGGTCCGTGATCATGAACGCATCCTGACTTTCTTGCTAATCACATCCTCAGCCAAAACATCTCTTCGCTGGCAAACGGAAAGCTGGAAAAACGAACAGACGTTAGCCTGCTCGTCTTTTATGCTCTCATGTATTATTTTCATCCATACGTCATGCAATCTATTCCACTAAAGTACAACTTCGTCCTCGACAAGCAAAATGTCCAAAAAGAAGGGTATTTAGACCATCCTAAAAGGTAAGTACGCAGATGCGCACAAAGGTGCGCAAATCACAATATAAACGTTTGAAGTTCGTCGATCGTTCTGGAATATGTCGTACGTGTACTTTGAGGGACGCCCTGTGACGTCGTTTCCTCGGTTAGTCGTCAAGTAAGGTATAATATAGCGGGTAGTGGAGGTAAGGGAAAATATACGGAGGTGGAGGGTTTCGCAGGAACGGAGCATGTGGCGCAGGTCGAGAAAGAATTGGATGAGGGTCCACGGTTAGTCCCAATCAATGGTAATTCCCCCTGGGCCAGGAGCAGCGATACCAATACCTCTATCAGATTCGCGTTTCAGCCACTTGAGAGCACGCTTATCATTCTTAAGGTGTGGTTCGAGTCTCTCCAGGCACTTCTTGTTGTGATCCTGCGATAACGGGAACGTTAGATGGTCCGCAGGTGAAGGATCACTGATCGCTTACTTTCAACCACTGTTTTTCTTCCTTGGTAAGCATAGTTTCTTTGACCATCCGCGTTTGGATCGGAACACACGTGAGGCGTTCAAACCCAAGCCAGATGTCGCCGTTAAATTCGCCTTTCGTCTGGTCGCCGAAAACGTGAGACGCCATCGTACTGCGGTGATACAGGATCAACGTACCTTGACTCTGCGAATAGCCAGCGCAGATTCAATGCGCATTCCCCAGTGGCCGTCAAGATCTACGATTCGAAACATGATGAGTCATGAAGAGGGAATTTCGGCTTGCAACTCACAGAAACCGGGCTCGTTTGTTATGACGTGTCCAGGAACGAGAGGAACACTGCTGGAGAATCCGTGTGGACCTTCATGTACGTTCAAGAACGAGCCAAATCCGTGGCCTGTGCCGTGCTATGTCCAAATCACATATCAGCTGATAGTCAAGCCTACGTCAAGGAAGCAAAATACCATGTAATTAAGACCGTCCTTCCATAGTGCACGTCGAGCGAGAACGTCAAGTTGGGAACCGGTGGTGCCCTGCGGGAATACAGCGCTATCGATGGCAATCTGAGATTATAAGTTGAGAAAGTGCGGGGACTGATATGACCGCCAGTAACGTACGTGACCCTGCAAAACGCGGGTGTATGCCTCTGATTGGTCTACTGATGGCCTTCCAAAATGAACTGTGCGTGTTGTGTCACATGTGCCATCACGGTATTGACCTCCAGAATCACTGGGGTAAAACGAGGTTAACGGTTAATATCACGAAATTTGATGGGACTCTCGATGCTCACTTAAGGTAAGGAGTATTTCGGTCAATCATTCGGGCGCCGGATTTCGTAGGTGAATAGTGGGGAAGAGCTGCAAGATCCGAAATATCAGCGATATGAACCTGCCATGCTGTAGAAGTCACATACCCGCGTTAGGCCCGCTGGCAGAGATATTCTCGTACGCGAGACCCCAGTAGTGCTTGTTTTGCCTCCTGTACTCTGTGAGACGCCATGCTGCTTCATACTCGGTAATGTCATATCCTTGTTGGATCTTGTGCTCCAGCCATGCAAGCCATCTAACCTAAACGAGATAGCATGAGGTAAGGATCAAAATTATCAACCGAGGATACGCACATATGCAGCACCATCGCGAAGGTAGGCACGCCTCAAGCCTTCAAGTTCCACATCATTCTTGATGGCCTTGATATCGTCAATGAAGGATGGCACGACGGTATAGCGGAAGTGCGTCAGCATCAAGGAGATCGCGTAGGAAGTCTCTGGACAGATAAGGACTTTGCCCTCGCCCCATTCTCGCCGGCGGAGGAAGGCCCAAATGTCATTATACTCCTTTCGCTCGATGTTGAGGGCACGTAGGTGATCCTCCACTTCATCAGTAAGCTTGACGGAATCTAAGAATAGGACAACCCTATCCAGAGAAATAAACAGATAGGCGTAGAACAGAGGATTGAAGGGGATATCGGAGCCACGCAGGTTTAGAAGCCAAGCTGCAAGTGGATGTCTCTGTAAATTTCCCTAAGAGATATCGGTGGAAATGGTGCTCACCAATCGAGGATAAAGAAGTAATCAGGGTGCCGATATGCATCTGGGCAGGAGTCGGAGTTGCTTTGGAGTATGAAGGGACGGCCGGAGGTTGTGCCTGGATCCAAGAGCGGACCTCTGCAATTTTTGTGCTGGCTTCTCTGCCCGTGAACTCGAAAGACTGGATAAAAACAGGTTCCTTGGATCGCAGAGGCTTTTCTTTCCAAACCATGTCAATAAAATTCTGGGGAGGGTAGATGAGCTTCGAGTTCTTGTTGTTGAGTTGTGTGGTCAATGAGGTAGCCTTCTCATGGGAGATCATGCGCGCGTCTATACCAATCTTTGCATCCTTGGCACGATCCTGATATAAAACAAAACCCTATTAGGGAAAGCCTTCGAATTGAGCTGATGACACGCACAACCAACCAATCGATCCAATCTTTGGGGCCATCCACGGCCCCGGCAGTTATCAAGTGCCAGTTTAAGTCAAGTTCATCGCGAGCTTGCAACCAGTAGCGCGAGTCGGTCACTAAATAAGCGGCCGTCTTCGAGACAATAGCTTGGCCTGCACTTCCAGTAAAGCTGACAATCACGTAAGATCCGAAGTGGAAGGGAGAAGACAATTAACTCACCCAGAGATCCATGACCTACGTTTGTCGCCGGCTGCGACGTACTCGGATTGGTGGGGGTCCTCGCTGGGGACGACGCTGACATAGGAATGTAAGGCTAAAGAAACGCAGAGTTTGACTTGACTCACTAGTAATCGAGTTTCTCCTTTGCCATCAACTTCCTGATGTCATCCAATCTGTCTGTCGTGTCCACTTTCTCCTTGATGGATTCGACGTCATTAATCTTGCGGTCAAGAGCAGACCCGACAAGTGTGCTCGCAGAATCATTCGAGTAGAAGGGTGAGCGTTTGCTGCTGCTAGACCTGGAGGAGGTACGAGTCGGCGATTTGTAAAGTGGAGGTCTTTCTGAGTCAACAGAGGGTGATCGTTCCAACATCTCTCTCTCCCTCTCCTTGACTTTTCCCAATCCCCACCCATATCCCCATTTCGCGGATTTCTTCGAATCAACCCTCGTCAGAGCAGACTTGCTGTCATTGCGGGAGAGTTGGGAGAATTTGGTGCGGCTCTCGTTAGCAAGTGTAGGGACGTCGTAAACTTCTGAATCCGAATCAAATGATAGCTTCTCCACGTCTGACGCGAGGGTCCGAGTGGTGGAGTAGGACCCGGAGCGGACGAGCTTATTCTGGGAGCCTGTGGAATTATATGATCGTTTCGAACGATTGGAAACGTTGTCGGGCCTCGGAGACGAACGATAGGAATTGTCGTCGGACCTCAGAGAATGATTGGAACGGTTGTCGGACCTATGAGAGGATGTAGACGATTTTTCCGAGTCTGTACGGACTATGAGAGGGCTGGCTTCGCGAGTTCGTGAGCGATTCGTGAAAGGAAAGCACATGGGCGGTGGAGGCGGCGGAGGAGGCGGCGGCGGCGGCGGCATGATAGATGGCGGATGATGGAAGTAAGAAGCAAAGAGCCCGTGCTGGCAATATTAGTGAGCTCAGAACGTACTCACACGAGGCTGGACGGTGATTATCACCAAGGGTGCCATGGCATGCGTAAAATTGAAAACAGAAAGCATGGCAAGTAAATGGTAGCCTGTGGGAAAATGTGTGACTAAGCGCACTTAAATTGGTTACTGCAAACTCGGAAACGATCTCGGTCGCCGGTGCGGTCCTTACTTACAGTTGGTCATTTGTGGACATGGGAGACCTCGAGGACAGCTCCGTGGGGGTATAGTTAGAACGACGTCACAGCTGCGGAGAAGAAAGGGTTCCAAATGAGGGCCATTGTCCAGCCATACCACTGGGACGACTGGCGACGGGCAACAGATATGGCAGTGATCAATCCTGGGATCGATCCCGCGGGTATGAGAACGCCACGCACCTGTGAACGAAGTTTTCGTGTCAGCCTATCTCGAAAACACGAGGCTGGAACGGCTTGCCATCCCTTCCATCCAGCTTCGGTCCGCATTTGACTTGTTCCTGTCCTTGGTACTAATGTGTCAACAGGGTTGCAGAACCCACGAACTTCCACGGAGTCTGGATTGGTTATTCTAGATCCGAGATGAACTATGATCACAGAGATCATGAGGACATCGTCATGTGTATCACCAACGACGCGTTATCGAGTCACGACAAGCCTAGTCGAGTTTGGGGCAGCTCCTAGTGCAGTCGACAAGTAAGGCATCATCGGTCAGGCAATGGTTCAATACGCGGAGGCGTCAAAGACTGCGCATAGATGCACTGCCAAAGAGACATTGCGTCAGAATGGTGCATGACGCTCGAATTGACCTCACTGCGTGATATTGCCCAGCTTCCATTGGCGTATGTGGTTCTAGACACACATAGTCCTGGAATGAAGATAACCCCCTTCTACGCCACCATTATTCCAGCCACGCACAGAACCTAGAAAACTAGAACTTCCGAGTCATAAACTTACCACAATCACATGGTTGGACCCCTGGCGCTTGATACACATTCGTCATAAACCAGAGAATGGAACGGAAGTAAATCTCAGCTATTGTTCATCACCCAGACCTGTTAATATGGTGAAGCTGGTCTAGAAAAAGGGTGCGCATGCCCCAGTAGCGCCATAGTGGTCAAGAACCATCAAAATGGTGAGGAAGAGCAACATTTCCTGCCGGATCGCCAATAGCGTCACATCATTGGATTTGGCAGGGTGTTTCATCCATGCCCCAACCTGCTCCAACTGTCCGAGCTCACGCAAGTTTACACAGACACAGCTACCATAGGATGAGCCGATTGACGGCCCGAGTGTGCGACGAGAAGCCTGGTGGGAATCTGAACAAGAGATGACTTGAATGGAAACGCACCTTGGAGCCGTAAAGTTGGGACAGCGACGTTCAAAATATTGTCGAATGAGTTCACAGTCAAGTTGTGCGCCCGGTGCCAACAGCACTCTAGTCCTAGTACCAGCACAAGAATGACGTCGGGCAAACGTCCGAACGTCGAGGAGATATTAATTACATAAATAGTTATGCAACGTTTAGGTACTTATTAATTAATCCCAGCCAAAACCTACAGTTGGCTGAGCGTGGCCGACGATGGTCAGACGTGAGGATAATTTGTGAAACCCATGGTCAGACGAGACGGTTATCGTGATAGAATTCGAAGTTCATAGAACGTGAAATCTGCTCGTTCTGAAAAATAGAAAATGTTCTTCGTCGATTTCACCTTCCTGTCATGTGACTAGTTTACCATGGTCCATTTTGTCGAAATCATCACGCGCACGATTTGCTCTGTTTTCTCTAACATACGAAACGCAGGCAAAGCACGGGTCGCAAAATGTATATGTGACCCGCATTCTGTCAGCGTCTCGTGTCAGTTTACCTTCGTCGAAACCGTCCTCTGATTCTGTCCCACTACCAGGCTCCTCGACACTCACATTTCTGGCGCCAGCACTGAACAATGCATCGCTTGAGGGTGCGCCTCATTTCACCATCCACTCAGGCTACTACGTCTACAGGAGAAGTTTCTGTCCAGTCTGGCAAGAAAAAGAGAGGTCCGACAAACCCGAACAACCTTTTGAAGCCGAGTTCGGGATTGACAACAGCACGCAACCTCTGTGGTACCGAAGGGCAAGCCCGACGCAAGACGGGCACTGTCGCAGAGTTCACAACACACTGCAATAGCCTCACCGCCCAACAGAGCCCTACGCCACTTGCTCGAAGCTTGTCGACACTGTAAGTCTTTCTTTCTTTGGTAATATCATAATCTTATTCAACTGTAGGCTAAGGCAAATGTTGCCGAATTCGCAGCTAGCGGTCCCAGCGCATAACTCCCCTGCTCTCGTCTCGCTGAGTAGTAGTCTGACGTGGTCTGGCGTGAGCAAACGGGACCACTACCACGGCCTGCCACGATCTTCCACGTCAAATTTCCGCGGTCTGTGTTCATATTCGCTCATTTTCTACAGTAGGGATCGTGACTGGTGGTGATCACCACAGCTCACGTTATCTCACGCTCCGCCAACTGTAGGTTTTCATTGGGAATATCGTTAAGGGCTTGAATTTAGTGAACATTCATCGATACATCGTGCAACATCGACTGATCTGATGTGCTTCAAAATTTGAGACTACGAAGTTAAGGTATAATTAAATTCATCACCCAAGGCGATTTTCGAAATGTTGTGTTGTTGTGTTGGTGAGTGGGTGAAATTTGCCAACGCAAATACCGCTGTATCACTGTATCGTCATAAATGACCTTCTCAGATATTCATCCGTTCACTGATGATTCTCATTCCTTAGGCTTCAGGTGCCAATTTTTCAGGACGCCAGGTCCCCATCCCACGTTATGAGTCAACAGTGACTCAATACCGCGTTGACCCCGAAGTCCATGAATACCTCGAGGCCTCGACGTGACGCTTCTGGAAGTGACCGATTTGTTATGTTGCAAGAATGCCCAACAGGACGGATACCACTACTATTTAATCGTCGTACCGCCGCACTGCTTCAACTTTTCAAGGGAGCATGGGTGCTGGGTCCGTCACAAAAGGCTCTGCTGCCTACGCTCAATTTCTCCATTCGAGACCATGGTACAGGAACACCCGTAAGTTCCTCACAAGAGACAGCAGGAGGAATGAGGGTACTGATGGCACGCGATAACAGGCCTCATCATACTGAACTTTTGGATCGGTATCATGCAAGTTCCAGAACACATGCCGTTGTGCTCCGTTAGCTTAACCCTGACAGGTGGATAACATCCTATTCATATGGTTATGACGGTGAGCTCTATACCTCGCGTCATTTTCAAGCATATCCTGATTTGTTTGTAGCTAGTATGATGAGTAGGTGACTGCGTGGTTTTCAATACTATATACTAAACACGGAGCAGACGGGTTGCAGTCGTTGACGCAGTGGAATAAAGCGTTTGGTTATCCTTCTGGTGGGAAGGTGTGTCTAGTGGTGCATGTTGGCGAAAACGTACTCATCCGCCGGCAAGCTCGGATTGCTCAATGCCATCCAAGTAAGCTAATTATCACATCGGTCTCCAACTTGAAGGCTGGCTGACTGTAGGACTACATCAGACCATCGGTGCCTTGACTGCTTACCCATTTGCACCATACATGGCTGATGGCTTGGGTCGGCGGTTCCCAATAATCTTTGGTGCAAGCTTAATGATTGCTGCGACCGTGATCCAGACTCTTAGCCAGTCTGTGCAGATGTTCATTGGAGCCCGGTAGGCAACAAATAATGACTCGTAGAGCTATGCCTGATAGATCCCCGCAGTTTCTTGATCGGTTTTGGTCAGACATTCGCTTCCGTCGCTTCTCCCCTCCTTGTCGCTGAGGTTGCATACCCTTCACAACGTAGTCAAGCAACTACGATGTATGTCTCATTATGGTGAGCTATTTTCGTGATTCATGAGAACGGATTTTCATTACCATCATCCAGGTTCGTTGGAAGTATCGTGTAAGTTGTTCGTAACATAAGCTTCGCTTTCACCCCAGCTCACCGGTTGCCACCACGTAGCGCAGCGTGGACTGTCAGTATTTGTCACTGTGAGCAAAAAAACTAAGGTGATCGTCTTTGCAGACTTATGGCACCTTCAACATCCCAACCAGTTGGGCGTGGAGAATTCCTTCTGCGCTCCAGGGTGTTTCATCCCTGATCCAAGTCTTCTTGATCTGGTTCGTCCCCGAGTCTCCGCGTTGGCTCATGAGCAAGGGCAAGTGAGTTTGACTGTCCTCAAAACTTCACTGGTCCAACAGTGTGCTAAACTATCAGAGAGGAGCGTGCTCTTGAAGTTCTCGCTTACTATCACGCGAATGGCGACGCGTGAGCATCATACATTTTTTTGTGGTATCAGCGCTTGAACTAAGCCTATCATGCAGACAAGATCCTCTTGTACAGTACGAATTCGAAGAAATCAAGACTGCCATTGCATTTGATCGAGAGGTAACTGGAAATGTTGGCTGGCTTAGCTTGATCAAAACCCCCGGAAACCGAAGACGTTTGCGCGTTATCATCGCACTTGCTTTCTTCTCGCAATGGTCTGGCAATGGTTTGGTGTAAGTTCGATGCTATCTTGTATATGAAATAATTCTGACGGCATGTGGGTTCGCAGTTCTTTCTGTAAGCCAGCTTCATTCATGTATGGCGTGGATGCGCATGATTGGATTTGGCAGATCTGAACAAGGTCTTTATTGCAATTGGAAGTGAGTGACTCATGACTTGATGTAGGGCCAGCTCATCATCGTTACGTAGTTACAAGCCAGACAACGCAGTTGCTGTTTGTAGGTTTGGAAGAAGTGCTTGATGCTCGCTCGTTCACGAAAGGTTCTAGAATGGTATTCTCAACACCTACAACTTCATCGTGAACATTACTGCCGGCATTTATTGTGACCGTGTGGGCCGACGCCCGCTGTTCCTCACATCTTGTATTGGTGAGCCATAGTCTTGAGAAATCTACATATCGCCGGCTGATGTATGTCAGGTATGACCGTCTTCTGGATTGCCCAGACGATCTGCTTCTCCATCCACCAAGAAACTGGTAGTATCACAGCCGGATATGCTGTCATTGTTTTCATTTGTGAGTAGTATAATAGGAGCTGACTAAGTCTGGTGCTGACAGACTTTCGAGCGCAGTCCTTTTCTACGGATTTTGTGAGTGGTCCGTCGCTCTTGTGTTGTTAACTTACTTACGTTTCTACAGATAATGTTCGTGTTTCTTGTTGATGTGTCTTATTTCTCCAAGCTGAATTCATGTAATATCAGATTGCGTTCCCGCCTCTCCTTACCTCGTGAGTCATACGAAATCCTGGAGTGAGGCTCACCGTTTATTCTACAAGATACACCGTCGAAATTTTCCCGTACCCTCTCCGTGCCAAGGGTTATATGGTGTTCCTCTTCATGTTTTCTCTGTCTTTGATCTTCAACCAGTATGGTCCATCCTCTCTGTCCGTTTAAAGGTTCTCACATACGCAGATATGTCAACCCCATTGCCCTTCAAGCGTACGTCCCTCATGAATATTATTTCTTGCAGCTGCTAGCTGACATCACATTCTACGCTCAGTCTGCAGTGGAAGTACTACGTGAGCCTCCCCGCAATTTCTGGCATGTTTTTATTCATTCGATGTTCTATTTCAGTTGGTCTACATTTTCTGTCTGTGTCTCGAACTTGCGTTCTGCTACTTCTTCATCATTGAGACGAAGAACGTGCGTTCAACACTTTTGTTGGTCAAATATGATCTTCGGCTCACGAAATTTGTGTCAGCGCTCTCTCGAAGAAACTGCCGCGTATGTCACTGTAATCGTGACTACGATCCTCTACTCACCCCACGACTTCTTCCTCAGCATTTTCGATGGCGTAGAAGGCATGGACCAGATTCATGACAAGGCTGCTACACATGCAGACCCCACGCACCGTGTGGACGACATAAAAGAGAAAGAGACGAAATTAGAGTCTGCAGTTGCTCCGACGAATGAAGCAACCTCGTCCTGACAAGCTCAGCCCATCCGAGGCGGATTGAGCAACATCATCAAGGACTTGGTCTACTTCCCTTTCATTCTTCCCATTCTTCATGATTGTGATGCTTTATGACTAGTTATGACTGTGGTCGGTCCTAGGATCGATCCCACGAGTATGCGAACGCCAAAACGAGGCACATGGTGAACAACGTTTTTATGTCTTCTCGAGAACGCGAGATTGGAACAGGTTCCCATCCAGCCATCAAGTGACATCAATACAGCGCCGGTCCGCCCGCCGAATGGTTAACTCGTGATACGCTGACGTGACGTTATGCACCTGTTAATATTCTGCCAAGTTTTTTATGGCGGGACGATAACGCTTGAGAGCAAGCGACCAAGTCAATTCTCGCCATACCAGAGCTCTGAGTTCTCTGGCTTGAACTTGATATGCACGCTTCTCACCTTGACAACGAACGATGGGTGCTGGTCCCACTGTCATCACCGAAGCTCTGCTGCCTGCGCTCACATTCATTCGAGACCATGGTACAGGAACACCCGTATTAACATGACATAACAGGCTTATCGCACTGAACTTTGGGATCAGTGTCATGCAAGTTCCCGAACACATAATAATTTACGCCCAACCGGCTTACCCCTGACAAGTTCATAACGTCCTACACATATGGTTATGGCGGTGAGTTCCACACCTTGACTTGTTAGCAAACCTACCCTGAACTGTTTCAGGTAGTACGATGAGTGCGCAGTGACTGTATGGTCGTCGAGTTGATATTCTAAACGCGGAACAGACTGTTTTATCTTACAGGTGGGAAGGTGTGTCTACTGGCGCACGTTAATTGGAACATACTCATCTTCCGCCAAGCTCGGATTACTCAAGTAAGTTGATTGTAAGGGCCGCTCGGGTAGCCGGCACTGGCTAACTGCAGGACGACCTCAGAATATCGCTGTTTGCACCCCTGATGTCACGGGTCGGCGTTTACCTCGGTGCAAATGCGATGATTTCCGCCACTGTGAGCCAGATTGCTAGTAATTCCGTGCAGATGTTCATTGGAGCCTGGTACACACCAAATAGCTACACGCAAGAGTCAATCCCATTCCTGACGGTTATTACCTTTTCCACCTTAGTTAAACAACTCCAATGTATGTCTCGTTAGGGTGAGCTGTCTTGGTGAATCCCTGGGGACGGATCGTGTAAGTTTTCGCTATATATAAGTTTGACTTTCTGTCATTTCAGCTCACCAATTGCTATCATGTAGCACAGCACAACCCATTGCCTTTGACGCTTACGCCCGTAATACGGACCTTCTCCTTGTATCTGCTGACATAGAACCCGATGTTCAGTCTGCAGTAGAAGTACTACGTGAGCTTTCTCACAAATTCCGGCTTGTTTTTATTCATTCAATGGTCTATATCAGTTGGGTATATTACCTGGCTATGCTTCAAGTTTATATTCTGCTACTTCTTCATCGTTGAGACGAAGGACGCGCGTACACACTTTTTGTTGCTCATACATGATCCTCGGCTTACAATTATCGTCAGCGCACTCTCGAAGAAACTTCAGCATATGCTACAGTAATAATGACCGTGGTTTTCTACTCACGGCTTCTCCTCAGTATTTTCTTGGAGGAAGGCGTGACCCATATTCATGGCAAGGCTGCTGCGCATCCAGGCATCACGTCAATTGGCGTTTGCAGTGCTATGACGAACTATTTCCGTCAGACTAAGCCCATTCGAGGCGGATTGATTGGGCAACATGATTTGATCTATTTGCCTTCTATTGTATTGCACCCAGTAATGCATTCTTCTCCAGGTTCAGCTCTGTGGTGTTGCACAATTGTCGATTAGTTGTCATCCCTTGCCAACGTCGAACAGCCTGTCAGGCAGCGTCGGGCCTTTCTCGGTGTCATGTCGTGTCAATGTGTCATGCCATCCTTGGAAATTTGAATGGCCGGCTCACCAAATAGATGGCCGACACCACTGTGGCATGTGCTCAGGTCATAGCATCTATCCAACCGGCGTGTCCTGCCTGCCTCCAATAGTACTAGCATACAGAGTAATTTTTCCGTGTCAAGACCCAGAACATGATTAAGGTGATTTCAGCCTGATCAATGATCAATGATTCAGTATTCAGTATTATAATTGTATGGTACCAGGCACTTGTCAGCGTTGTTCGCTTCCTTGAATGATCTAGGCACGGAATAATTATATTTGATTCCGTGAATCGGTCGACGCACGGTAGCAATCTTAGCCAGAAATATGCTTGCCCAGCTGGCGCTCATCATCCTGTAAAGATATCGCTTGTATCTCCGTATCCTTTCTTTCTCTCACTCGTGGATTGCGAGCCAAATTGATGTCATGGTTTTCATACCCTCTCGAGATCAGCTCCAGCACCAGGTAAGCACTACAGACGGAAGCCTTTCGAATATCCCATCGTACTTACCTACTTATCACTGACAGGTTCTCTCTGTAGGTGTCCAATATTCTCAGTTTCTGGCGGCGAGGCTGAAATACTTAATACAGCCCCGTGCTACCGACGGCAGTGATAGTACCGATGATGCTTGGGGTCCTATGCAGATAACAGCCCCCATAATTGTTGGCGTTGCACTCATCATAATCTTTGCTGCGTACTTGATGTGGTACAAATGGTCAGACCACTTCAAAGTCCACTTTCGCCGAGTTCGACATGCAGTATCCGTCTCGAGACCTGCACAGGTCTTCATGCCTCAATACCGTCATCGAGTGCAGCATGCTAGCATTCCCTTTACACTGGATTCATCCATGGGCACCCCACGTTACACGCGAAGATACCACTCATATGTTCGATCGGACTCAACTGATTCACAAACACCACTAGCAGACTCCTTCGATTTCCCTTTCCCACCCCACAACAACTATAATTCCGATTCTTCTCGCAGGCAAATGCCTGAGGAGTCTCACCAACCTGGGAGGCGGTCATGGCGATGGTGGCGCCTTTTTGGCGTGGGGATTCGAGAGGTCAAGCCACAAGTACCAAGTCATCGCTGGGTGGTAGAGGGTCCTGATGAGAGTAGTACTCTGGGACACGGGGATGGGTCGCTAAACAGCCCAAGCTTTGCACCGAGACAAAGATGGATCGGTGGTCTTCCGCCGGTGCATGAACAGTCGATTGATGACGAGGGTGATCCCAGTCGAGGATATCATGGCGGGGTCATGCAAATTGGAGATGATTTCTCTACACACGAAGCACCCTTGACTCCAGCATACCACCAAGGTGTTACAGTGCCTGTGCCCCCTGGGTCAGCTCCCACTTCGGCCAGAACGGCTGCACCGGAATACAGTGCAGTCGAAGGTCCACAATCGATATCTAATTCACGGACCGTGACAACCGCGCCAACAACTTATATTCCACAATCCTCCTACTATACTCCAGTGAGTCCTGAATGTCGGTCGTCATACATATGTTTTCACTGACTTGTGTCGCCCAGGGACCTACCCACAGCAACTCGCCCGCCCCTCCGTACAGTTCGGCTTCACAAAGCAGAAATGTGTCCATGGAACATGTCATCCATCATGCCCGCTCTGACCTATCAATGCTCTATCCAGGGTCGGTGCGCGCCGTAGGACGGACTCTCCCGCATATGTACCAGCATGAACGACAAATGTCGACAGAGAGCATGCTTGCAAACTCATCTCCCATGGTACCACAGAGCATGTACTAATCAATCGCATTCCTCGATATCCAAGAGGATGAATAGACGCCTGTGGACGTTGTACTCAAAAAAAAAGAAGTTCGTCAAGACTGATAATATTTTGTATTATCACCACTCGTAGCACAACGCCCGTCCCCCCTGCTTCACGCAGTTCCATAGCGTCCTTTGGCCCGTACCGCGCCTATCCGCACAGTCGTAACTCCTTCGCGTTCGTCCGCTCGCATATTTTTATATTATCTTGCCGTTTTGTGCCATGTCTAGCACTCAGAAAAGGACTCATTCATCTCTTTGGTTGTATCTTTCCTAGCCATTTAGTGTGCTTGTCTTAGCTTTTCTGTTGTATCAGCGGTATTTTTAAGCCCCAACAACTAATCAATTGTAGTGCTGCTATCGTTTCTGCTGGAGAAGCCACATAATGAACTCAAAGCAGCCTGGAAGTGGACGAGGAGCACATGCTCTACCCCACAATGCGAGGCCGTCGGACAGGTGACCTCTCTTCGCTTTCTTCCGTGTACGATCTTCCTTTTTTGCCATAGCATGCGATGCTTATGAGTCCGAATGATGTAGCCTCGCGGGAGGTCGACGCCTCAAGCCGTGCCAAACCAGGGAGCCGTGCGTCGTGCAAGCCATCAAACTTGGAGTATCGCAGGAACGAAGTACATAGAACAGAACGACCAAAGATGCACCCCGCATGTCCATAATACGTACTACTACGAATGTATCCAACGCTGGTAGGATTATGAGCGGTGCGCGTGTGACCTGGTGCCATAAATAAATATACATATACAGGGTCCTTTCCATGGAGAAGCACAGGCGAGGGATTTGTCCTTTGATTTGAAACCAGCATCCTTACCAAATGTGGGCGTCTACTATCTAACTCCCCAAGCTACCGCCGGGATTGGTTTAAGGTGCGGGGAGTGCGGGATCACATCTGGTTTTTCCGACGACCTTCGCGTGTAACGAAATGCCAAATGTAGTGCGACCACCCCTCGAGAACACCAGCACCTGACATGATATGCAAACAGTCTCCAGAGACATGCTGGTACGACACGTATGAGTGATAAGAACAGTACGTGAGAGACTAGAATCGACTTACAGCATCAGGACGCAGTCTCCCCGGTCTCTCAATTGGAAGATAAAAGATGTCCGGGAACTCATGAGATGACGAAGATGACAGAAGCTCCTTGGAGGGGGAAAAAGTCAGCATCCTCACACCTCGCAATCATCTCGAGGGCACTGACCTGAAATTCTGTGTTGAAGTCCGGAATCCACGGCCAATTCCAAGGCACGCCGACCCAGGGCGTGATATCCTCCGTGGGGTCGAAGATGTTATGACAGTTCTCGTGGCCGGGTAGATACGCTCTGACAACTACCTGTTTTGGACGTTTGCCCCCTTTTTTACGGTATTCCGTGATGGCGTCCTGAACTTCACTTGCCCAAGCTCGTATCGCGACCTTGAAGAATGAAAGTACGTTCTGGATCCCGTTACCAGCATGTGCTCCGGCGTCATTATCGCGCAATGCAGCTAGAGTGGATATCGTCCAATGTCCGGCAGTACTCACAACCAGCGTGCCATAGTTGGCATCTGGAGGTGAGTCAAGAAACGCGTGCATGTATTCTGAAGGGGAAAGCGACCAAAATGGCTCAGTGCCGAATACAGTCTCTGCCTTGGTTGGTTCAAAAATGATATCTTCGGTGTCCAAGTCTGTGACTCCACCGAGAAATGCTGAGCTGTGATATAACGCGTCTAATTCTGTTCCATTAAGAAGCAGGTCAACACGTCGGAATGAAACGAGTGGCGTGTGTTCGATCGAGAAGCCCTCCGGCATGGAAATTTCGGATACTAGAGGTGATGAAGGCAACAGATACAGATGTTGTTGCCATGCATGGTCATAGGGGGCGTTTAGCGTGTGGTTTGGAGTTGCTCGGACATGGGGGTACAGCAGACACGACAGGGAAAAGAAGTGATTTTCACTTATGGAGTCTATAAAATCAGGGAAATGAGAATTAAATGGGCGAAAGGATGGAACTAAGCACACCGCCAATTAAAAACCATCCGCCATTCTCCACCATGTCCTTGATCATCGCTGCGCCATTGAGAGGCTGGACATTACACTGGCTCGAAGGCACCCATCTGTACGAAGAAACGTTGGGAAATCTGCCCCATTGTTCTTCGCGGTCTACGCCCAAATGCCAGCGGTATTCACGGTCCGCAGCACAACCCTCGAAGCCAGCCAAGGTAAGTGCCTGTTCTGGACGCGTTAAAGTCTCTAAGTCAGACGTCGGGCTGTACACCCAACGCCCGCTCGACCACTGTCCTGGAGTGCATGAACTACGCTGTCGCTGCTGTGAGAGTATTGAAGACCAGTCTGATATGCGAAAAGAATATGGAGAAGAGAATGTGTAGATGGCGATCACGAAGGTGATGATAACACCAAGTAAAATAAATTTCGTGGGCAAGAAACGGTGGCGGATGGCGAGCAATGAAGGAACTCTGAACATAATGAACGGCGGATAACTTCAAGAGGTGCAATAGGAGGCTACATACGAAATGTTAATGAGGGTTTAAGCAGATCAAGTTGCCACGCCGCATAACTCCTGGGCCTGATTCCTTGACTGCGCGCAACATATCTTGCATAGTTTACATAAACTTAGCAACGGTGCCATAGCAGGTATCTCATCCTGGCATGTCCACTGAGCCCGCGTTGCCTATACACCACCTGACCGTGTACTTTCGAAATGCTTCGACAACGGACATCCTGAAAGGCGACCCTCTGATTAGGATTGCAATCCCATCAGGGGTCATCGAGGATATACCCGATAACCGGGCCCTAGGGGGAATCCAAAAGATCGCCCTAATTAATTATGCTTAAGGTCCCACGTCGCAGAAAGATGTGACGCACATGGTGTAAGTTACCAGGAACGCGCGCGCTTTACGCTACACCCTGAACTGAACATAACTCGAGTTCGAGTTCATTTCTTTCTATCTGGGGTTCTTGGGTGCGTTTTTTTTTATACACCTCTGCGATATGCTCACGTCCAGAAATATTGCCCCTCTAGTTTTTTCGACCTAATACCTGTGCATCAATGTTTAACTTCCAATTGTTGAGAATAAAGTTATTACGGACCAGGTACGGTGTGCGACCCTATCCTACGTTTGTTTCGTTAACGCCACGACTTGGAGCTCTTGGGCTGCGACATTGCCGCGAGGTGATGATGTACGATGTACGTAGGCCCATCTTTCAACTCTCCGTCCGCACCAAACCGGGATTAAAATACGATGGATTTGCATAAATTTCTTTAACATGACCCATGGCCCTATGGGGAGGAGTTAGATACCACAAAAATTATGGAGGTATGATAGCCCGAGACACACCATGCATTCGACATCATCATGGTACCCGTTAATCTCTTGAGAAACACGATCAGTAGCGTGTGATGCTGATAGTAGAATAAGTACCTTTGGGAATGAATCGAAGTCATTATAGACGTCGTCGCATGAGGAAGGCCCAGTGGCAGGAAACGTGTTAAATTGACTTCAACCGTTTTATATCTTTCCGGAATTCGCAAAGCTAACTGACTCGGAGAGGTGCAAGTTTGCAACCGAGACTCCTGGCTGCACGTGATCTGCCCAATGCCTTAATGCAGGTAATAATATTTTGGCCGTTCGGGGATGCTAGACACTGATCTCAATGTTGTAAAATTTTCGTGACTCGCTGAGTGAGGAATAAACCATAGGGGATTTTAGTCAGACGGCAGAGGTCGCGGTAGTGGGAACTTGAATTTATTGCTGCCACTCCAGCTTGCGTGTACTGTGTTTCAGGTGTACTGCGTACTTAGTACTAGTAGAAGGTATCAAAAACTGAAGGGAAGTCTAGGCTACAGTCAATTGATGCGGGCGCTATTTATGAGTGTAGTTATGCAGTTGGTTATAATGAGATCTCGCGGCCCAGATTCAACGATAGTTTGATGGTATCTTATATCAGTATCAAGTGCCGCAAAACGATAGATATGGAAGAAATAGACTTTGCACTCATTGTCGTGACTGCTGTATACGCCAAGAGTCCGCCGGAGCTCGGACCTCATGTTCTGGGCTTACATGCCAATCTATTGAAATGCAAAGGGCCCTGAAGTCTAACGAGATGATACAAACACAGAAGGTAGGGTTGGAGAATGAAAATTTCTTGAGGGGACATGTGACTTGGACGCCAGTTGTCCGTCGTACGTTGATATTGAGACAGACGGAGGTACTACTGATGTCCCTGTCGCGGTAGCGAGAGCTAGTGTCAGGCTCACAGATTTGGTTCATTTGGGTGCCCACAAATCTTCCAAACCGGACGGCAAGGTAAGTATGCAAAAGGATACAAGGGATCCGTGAAGTGCGAGAGCTGCAGCATCGAACGACGGAGGACGGTGCAGGTGCCACACGGTGAGATTATGTTAGTGGATATCGCTGGCGTGAGTAGTCCTAGAAAGGCAAAATGTGGGGCCCCGCCTTGTTAACGTTGAATTTCAAACAATACCCGACCGTGACGTCGACATCGCGTCCATTATTCCGAACAACTTTCGGAATGCGGACTCAGCTTTAAGTGGAGCTTTAAAAGCTTTAAATTCCACCCAAGTTTCTCATTCTGAATATCAATTGTCTGCATTACCTAGCTCTACAGCCTCTACTACATCATGATCTGGGGTAAATTTTCAGCGGGGGTTTACATTAATGACCAGCAACTTGATGAATTCTGCGTCACTGTGTCCAATACCCCATCAGAAAACAGATTGACATGCTGGATTCCGTCTCAAGCAGGGCAGGTCAGTCTAGTAATGTTCATCACTGGCTTATATCCTAACAAAAGGCTCGTTAGTATTTTGAAGTTAGGGGGGCTATCTCTGCTCCGCAGTCCTCTGGCATTCATGCATCTGTTTCCGTGGATGGGTTTGAATGTCCCCCATGGGTTGTGCAACCACCCTGGACGGGTACAGTGGAATTTGACTGCCTCTCCGACGGAACCGTCGGAAGAAAGTTGATGTTCAAGGATATACAATTCACTGGTTAGTCCACAATATATAACGATGTCCGGAGCTTCTTCTAACACTAGCTACATTTCAGATGACGAGTCAATGATGGATCCGGAGTCTAACGAAATTGGTGAAATCATATTGACATTACAAAGGGGGAGGTTCAATATTTCAAAGCCCAGGAGGTCAAGGAAGTCGAGGACAGCCAGGAAGCGCAAGACAGTCAGGAAGCCAAAGGACAATAACCACATTCTTCCGAGTTGTATGGGTGAAAGGATGGTAGACGAACGCTTGAAAAAGGGTCGTGCTCACCAGGTTAGGTGTGTATTCGTCCCATGCCTCACTTCAAGTTTCTATCATTAAGATTTTGCTAAGCCTCGGGGAAGAAGTCCCGGATCGCGAAGAACAGACATCGTACCATCATGAATTTGATCCGGACTATCCTGTAACTACCTTCATTTTCAAATACACCTCGTTGGGTAGGTTATGGTATTTTATGTGTCCCCGCTCATGCTAACTCTCCCGACCCCAGAAATCCTGCGAGCCAAAGGTAGAGTAGCATAGACGACTCGTATTTCAGGTCCGTTGTCAGACGAAGAACGGTTGCGGGAATATTGTCGAGAGTCGCGGTGCTCGCCTGTCAGATCGTTTACTCGCAGGAGAATAGTGCGACGAATTTAGAAATGCAGATATATAGTGCATGAGTGATGAATGAAGCCGTGATATTGTCTGTCGTCGTTGAGATGAATGTGACTGGCATTCTTCAGTGATTATACGAATGATCTTCTGAATAGAGGTCACGAAGCTGAGATCACCCCTTGGCAAACTTGATCTCGCATCCATACGTGACTTCTGTGGTGATGAGAGACGCTGCGAGTCTTTTTTTTATATCCACTTGATCAACCAGGTACACATGGACACTGAAACGCAGCGGGGGGCCAATGTGTTGACGTGTCCTTCCAAGAGACTAACAACGAGCTCATGAGCCTTGTAGATATACAGATCCTGGTACGACAACAAGTGTTCGAGGCTTTCCTCGCCGTTCGGAAAGTGACCTCTCTTCGACATCTTCCGTGTACGATCATCGCTTGCACGTCTTGCGCCACTGGCTTCTAAATGTAACGCCTGTCATAATCAGATCCTGTGAATAGCCTCGCAGGAGGTCGGCGTCAGGCCGCAAAGGCGGAAGAACCATCAAACTGGAGAGTAGAGAACAGAACAACCAGGGATGCATTCCAATCCATTTCCAGAATATTATGTATCCGACGCTGGTAGGATTATGAAGTGCTGCAGGCATAGCGCCTGCGGCCTGGTGCCATATATATATAAATATAGGCGAGTGTCCTTTCCTTAGAAAACAGTATCCTTGTTTCCCAATCTAGGGGTATCTTTCTCCGATCTCTCTTTATGTGACGGGTGTGTAGTGGTGAGAGTGGGCCACGTCAGATCCTCCGCTGGACTTCACGTGTGACAAAATGCCAGATGTAGTGCGACCATCCCTCGATAACGCCAGCACCCGATATGAGATGCAAACAATCTCCAGCAGCATGCTGGTAGGACAGTTACTCATGAGAGGTACGAATAGTGCGCGAGATTATAATTGACTTACAGCATCAGGGCGCAGGCGTCCCGGTCTCTCGATCGGAAGATAATAGATATCCGGGAACTCGGATGATGATGACAGCACCTCCTTTAAGGGAAAGTCAGCATCCTCGCACCTCATATTCGTCTCGAAGGGCTGACCTGGAATTCTGTGTTGAAGTCCGCAATCCACGGCCAATTGTACCACTTGTTGACCCATGGGGTGATTGACTTCGTAGGCTCGAAGATGTTATGGCAATTCTCATGGCCAGGCAGATACGCTCTAACAACTACTTGTTTTGGACGTGTGCCCCCATTTATATGGTATTCTGTTATGGCGTCCTGGACTTCTTCTGCCCAAGCCCGCATCGCGACCTTGAAGAACGCAAGTACATTCTGGATACCGTAACCAGCATCTTCTCCGGCGTCATCGTCGCGGAATGCACCGAACACGGTTGTCGTCCAGTGTCCGGCAGTACTCACAACCAACGTACCATAGTTGGCATCTGGAGGTGAATCAAGGAATGTGGGCATGTATTCTGAAGGGGAAAGCGACCAAAACGCCTCATCGCTGAATAAAGATTCTGTCCTGTTTGGTTGTGAACTGGGATCTTCGCTGTCGAAGTCGGTGGGTTCATCAAAAAATGCTGAGCTGTGATATATTGCGTCTAATTCTGTTCCATTAAGAAGCAGGTCAACGCGTCGGAATGAAACGAGTGGTGTGTTTTCGATCGAGAAGCCTTCCGGCATGGCAATTTCAGGTATTATGGGTGACGACGGCGACAGGTATAGATTTTGCTGCCACGCGCGGTCGAAGTAAGGGTTTTCTGTGTAATTTGGGGTTGCACGGACATGCGGGTACAACAGACATGACAACGAGAAGAAATGGTTTTCTGTTATCGAGTCTGTAGAGCCAGGAAACCTAACGCATGAGAACCGGAACACAAAAGGACGGAGCGGACATACCGCCCAGTAAAAGCCACCCGCCATTCTCTACCATGTCCTTGACCATCGCTGCGCCGTTGAGAGGGTGCACATCACACTGACTCGAAGGCGCCCATCTATACGAAGAAACCTTGGGAAATCTGTCCCATTGTTCTTCGTGGTCTGTGCCCAAATGCCAGTGATATTCACGGTCCGCAGCACAACCCTCGAAGCCAGCTAAGGCAAGTGCCTGTTCTGGACTTGTTAAATTCTTCAAGTCAGATGTCGGGCTATATACCCAACGCCCGTCCGACCACTGTTCTGGAGTACATGGACTGTGTTGTCGTTGCTGTGAGAATATTGAAGACCAGTCTGATATGCGAAAAGAGTATTCAGTCGAAGAGAATGTGTAGAGGGCGATCGCGAAGGTGATGATAGCACCAAGCACGAGGACTCTTGTGGACAAGGATCGGGGTCGGATGGCGAGCAATGAAGGAAGCTTGGCCATAATAGATGGCGGATAAGTTAAAGAAGTGCAACGGAGAGAGCACACAAGGGAATTGTTATGAGCGTTTTGAGTAGATCAAGTTGCCACGCCGCAGCATTACTAGAATGCTTCACACCCGGTTAGCTCAGCATTCCTCCTTGCCAACTGCGTAACTCCGAGATTTCAGTGCTTCGCTTACATACATGATATGGAACGTTCGGTGCGCAGCATGCCTACGTCTACAAACTACCGGCTGAACCTGCAGGCCACTGTCGTGCACTACTTTTCGAAATCATTCCGACGATAAGTATACTGTCATTCTCAAGGCGATTCTCTAATCAGCAGTGATTCCCATCAACTTGAAGTGTCATACACATTTAACCGAGTTGAGATCCGAGACCATGGGAGGGTCCTAATTATGCAAACAAGGTCACACGCCGCAAAGCAGACAAGTATACGAACCTCGAGGAGTCTGCAATGGAGTGCTTAGCTTGCATAACACTGACAAGTGCCTGATATCATCGGTATGTGACCATGACCTGCCGACCTATCACAAGTACTGAATCACTGATCGTCGATCAGGCCATGGACCGGGTGGAAACACCTCAAATCATGTTCCCATGGACGGCTGTGAACATTGCCAAATTACTCAATGTACTTCAAGTTATTACTATGTGCCTGAGCTCAGGAGGATCCTCATCCCACTGGAGTAGACGGTTCGCTGAAGACGCTAGTCAGATGCGGTTACCTGGAACATATGCAGTCGGCCATCTCATTAGGTTGACTTGTTGAAACGGCCATCAAATGTTCCAGGGAACAGTGACATGACAGATTGACGCTGAGGAAGGCGGGAAGATGAGGCTAAATAGGGATGCATTGCTTGTTATAACACTTACCATGATCTACACCAGATCATACAGCTAAACTCGTAGGCTAAGAATCTCGGAACTCAACATCGGACACACTGCATCGCTGGGTCGTCCTCACTGTCATGAAGGTTCGAACAATGAAAAGCAAAAATGTATGTTCTCGATCTATCTCGCATGGGTTCTGTCAGGAAGCCTCATTTTCCGTAGCGACTACAGGGTCCGGCTTCGTCTCCTTCTCTTTGAGCTCGTCCACGCCGTGCGTGATGCCTGCATATGCGGCAGCTTGGTTATGAATCTTCGTCACGCCCTCCTGACCATCGAACATGCTAAGGGAGGGTTATGAGTAGAATATCGCAGCGATGATCACTGTAACATACGCGGCAGTTTCTTCGAGAGTGCGCTGACGAGAATTTTGTGAGCCGAGGATCATGTATTAAGCAACAACAAACGTTATACGCACGTGTCTAGTCTCAATGATATAGAAGTAGCAGAACCCAAATTCGAAGCATAGCCAGAAAATGTACACCAACTGAGATTGACCATCAAATGAATAAACTCGTGCAAGACATTTGCGAGAAAGCTCACATAGTATTTCCACTGCAGACTGAGACCCGAATTCGATATCAGCTGTCAGCTGCAAGCACGAGGTTCATATTAGGACTTACACTTGGAGGGCAATGGGGTTGACATATCTGCGAATGTGAGCGGACCATCAAAAGACAAAGAAGATAGGACATACTGGTTGAAGATCAGAGACAGGGACAGCGCGAAGCTGAACACGATGTAACCCTTGGCACGGAGGTCGAATGGGAAAATTTCGACGGAGTACCTTGTAGAATATGTAGAGTTAGACTCACACCATGACCGAAAGATCGCATAACTCACGAGATAAGGAGAGGCGGGAAAGCAATCTGATGATATACCAAGTCATTCAGTATGAATAAAGACGCATCAGTTAAAAACACGAACGTCGACTATAGGAATGTGATTAGATTAACAACATGGGAGCAATTTACCACTTACAAGCCGCGTAGAAAAGAACTGCGCTCGAAAGCCTGTCAGCACCACACATAATCAGCTCCCATGTACTACTCACAAATGAAAGCAACGAATGCGTAGCCGGCTGAGGTGCTACCGGTGTTTTGGTGAATGGAGAAGCAGATCGTTTGCGCGATCCAGAAGACAGTCATACCTAGTAACAAGATACATCAGCTGGTCGTGTGTATATGCCTGCGGACTATGGCTGACCAGCACAAGATGTGAGGAACAGCGGGCGTCGGCCCACACGGTCACAATAAATGCCGGCAATAACAGACACAACGAAATTGTAGGTGGTGAGAATACCACCCTAGAGAATTTTGTGAACAAGCGAGCATCACGCAGTTCATCCAAACCTACAAACAGCAGCTGGGTTAACTGGTCCGTGACTACGCAGGAATAATCATGAGCTGGCCGTACATCAAGTCACGACTCACCCACTTCCAATTGCAATGAAGACCTTGTTCAGGTCTGTCGAAGGATGGATTTAATCATCATCGTTCGCGCCATACATGAACGAAGTCAACTTACAGAAATTACTGCAAATACACGGACCGTCAGAAGTATCCCAGAAAGGAGATAGCACAGAATTTACACCAAACCATTGCCAGACCACTGGGAGAAGACCGCAAGCGCAACAACAATGCGTACACGCTTCCGGTTTCCGGGGGTTTTGAACAAGCTTAGCCAGCCAACATTACCAGCCACTTCCCGATCAAAAGCAATAGCAGCCTTTATTTCTTCGAATTCGTACTGCACAAGGGGGTCTTGTCTGCATGATAGACTTGGTTCAAGCGCTGATACCAGAAAGAAATGTATGACACTCACGCGTTGCCGTCCGCGTGATAGTAAGAGAGGACCTCTAAAGCACGCTCCTCCCTTAGCGCAATAGATTAGCACACAACTTTGTCGGACCCGTGAAATTTCAAGAAGAGTCGTACTCACTTTCCCTTGCTGACAAGCCAACGTGGAGACTCGGGGATGAACCAGAACAACAAGACTTGGATCAAGGATGAAACAGCTTGGAGTGCAGAAGGAATTCTCCACGACCAACTGCTTTGGATGGTGAAGGTGCCATAGGTCTGCAAAGACGATCACGTTAACTTTTTTTTGGCTTCGAATGAGCAAAACTAACACTCCACGCCGCGCTACGTGATGGCAACTGGTGAGCTGGGATGAATGCGAAGCTTATGTTGCGAAAGTCTTACACGATACTTCCCACAAACCTGTAGGATGATATCCCGATGAAATTATTCCTCGATGAAATGACCAAAGCAGCTCACCCTAATGAGTTGTACAGTGAAGTTGCTTTAGCACGGTGAGAAGGGTATGCAACCTCAGCGACAAGGAGTGGGGCGGCAGTGGCCGCAAACGTCTGACCAAAACCGACCAAGAAACTGCAGAAGTGTGTTAGAAATGACTCTTGCGAGTAACCATTTGGTTCCTACCGGGCTCCAATGAACATCTCCACAGACATACTAGCAGTTTGCATCGCGGTGGCGACAATCATCAAACTTGCACCAAAGATGACTGAGAACCGTCGACCCATGCCATCAGACATGTAGGGTGCAAACGGGTAACCGCACAAGGCACCAATGTTCTGATGTCGTCCTGTAGTTAACCAGGCTCGGAAACCGCTATTATAATTGACTTACTTGAATGGCACTGAGCAATCCGAGCTTGCCAGCAGATGAGTGAGTGTTAACGGACATGCAAAAGTAGACACACATTCGCGCCATTAGGATAATCGAACGCTTGATTCCACTGCGTCAAAGACTGCAGGCCGTCTGTTCTGCATTCAGCATGCCATCTTGAAAACCACAAAGCCACATACTCATCATACTAGCTACGAAACACATGAGGATAGGCTTGTGAATGACCCAAGGTGTAGAGCTCACCGTCATAACCATATGTATATGACGATAAGAACCTGTTGGGACCAGTTAACGGAATGTAAATCAGAATGTGTTCTGGAACCTGCATGATGCCGATCCAAAAGTTCAGTATGATGAGGCCTGTTATTTCATGTTATCAGTACTCTCTTTCCTGATACATTCGCGGTGAGGGTGACATACGCGTGTTCCTGTACCATGGTTTTGAATGGAGCAGGTGAGTGTAGGCTGCCGCAGAGCCTTTGGCGACGACAGCGGGACCAGCACTCATACTTCGTTGTGAAGTGGAGGGAGTGCGACAGTATGAGAATTAAACTTGAACAGCTACTTCGATTTAATAAATGTCTGTTTCGATGTCCTAGAAATTTCAAATATTCAGGATGAGCAGTATACGTGGTGATGCGGTAATTAAGATACCATGGATATGTTCGAGCCAGAGCTCTGGTACAGCAGGCCGCAAGCCATTTGCCAACAACACAATCACGAGAGCGTATGATATAGATACTGTACCCTTACCGCGGTAATTTCAGCATAAAGTATATATACTATGACTGTATCACATGAGAGAGTGACAGCTCCGAGGGTCCCAGTCACGGTTCTGGACAGCTAATATTGATTCACCAATCCCAGTTTGATTCCAGTCGTAGGAAAGAGACTGCGGGGAAGGAGAGTTATGTTGTCCAACAGTAAGCACAGTTGACTGGGGAACAGGGTGGAGGATTAGGCGGGTATTGAGCTCGCTGCCTCGAGTCCCTCGACAGCGAGCTTGAGAATACAATTGTGTCGTCACGCGGTGTTACCACAACGTTGGGAAGTCATGTTAATTCCAAAAGAATGTTTCCTGAATCCTGATACGTTTTGGCAATGGTACACCACTGTGTATTTGGTGTGTGTAGCATTTCGTGTGTGAAATCGTTGAGCTGATCCAGCGCCGTGTAAGCTTCTCCTCAAAACTGCAAATTATCGGGAGAAATGAGGGGTCACAACCGAGATATCCTGCACATGCACGACTTCTAGAAACTGGCTGGGCCTTGGGAAAACCTTGGGAAAACGTGGATGCTCTCAACGACAATTCCAACACTAGGAGTGGTGACTGACAATGTGATATTGCTGCACTGCGGTAAGACGCATACAAGGTACTCGATGATACTCCAACATGCGGCGCAGAGCACCTGTAAAAACCAGAGTTTCCCTCGTTGGCTAGAGGATCATTGACCAAGAACTGTTATCAGACCGAGCAGCAGATGAGCAAGAAGCAACAACATTTGAGCTAGACCACATGGCGAAGTACTGACCTCAGAGTAGTGTGCCACTGTATGCGTAAGACTCCGTCTTGTACTACTTTGAGGGAAGGAATAAGGGCAACGTATTCTGCTCAGTGCTCATTTGTCGCCATTAACTCCCGAGCTGAAGATCAGGCTCTCCGGGGAACAATTTGACCGCGTCAAGAATGCCTTGAACCCCTGGTGATTCCATGTTCGTAAATTGCAAGAGCGGGAGCGCTCGCGATTGCTTGAGCCATAAATCATAGCATAGAGCTTTCTGCTGCCAGTCCCAGTCAACCTTCAACTATAGCCTGCACCGTCAAGTGGACATGTTCATAGGAATCTCCTTCCATCGTCAGCATATTATAGCCAATAGCATGGGAGCTCAATTTGATATGGGCGACAAGCGACTGGTTTCTGGGAGACAATGAATAAAAATTTCGGACAGAACTTCAGCTGGCAAGCGCCAGAGCCGATCCGAGTCTCTGGTGTAAATTAATGGACTCGGTGATCTTCTTCTTCTTTTCTATGAGTTGCCGGTGAAGATTTTTGATGTCGTCCTTGACTGTTTCTAGCCCTGAGATCTCGGACAAAACTGCGACTGGCTGGTGCTGGCGTTCGGTGATGATGTTCCATGATGCAGCTCTCGTTGAGCTCGATGGCAGGGTGGTTAGGATTGGCGAAACTGGCTCGGGAGTACGGGGTTTCGAGGTCTAGCACCCGACCATTGTTCTAACCATGGGGGTAGAGAACAACAAAGGAAAAATAGGGAGACAACGACGTAGGAGTAAAAATAAAGCGACAAAAACAACCTAAGCGAGCTACTAGCTAGTACAATTGAGCGGAGGCGAGCTAAAGACTACGTCGAAGGAGCGGAACAAGGAGTGGACCTATAAGGCCCCGCGACTTGGCCTAAACCCTGCATTCCGAAACCTCGACGATGCCTTACCCACCTGCGCCAACGGTTTCCACAACTTGGTTTCACCGAATTCAGCCTGACAATTATCAGTTCTAACCTTATAAACAAGGTAATAAATCACTTCAAGTGCTCAAACCAGACTCTGTCAATCTTCTCCATCTTCCTTCAGTGACATAGTCTCCCGTATTCAGACCATATAGAAGGAAGACACTCGTTTCTTCTGTATCATGTCAGTGACATGGGGAGGCGTGCCTTCGATAGAATGCAATCAATGTCACAAAGTTGTGAGGCGTTCGGAGTACAATCTTCATATTCGACAGAAGCACATGTTCGCGAGAATTCCTCACCAACCGGCAGCTCCTCCTCCATTGTATGGCAACCTGACCGGCGCTCCTTCTGGATCGAGCAATACACTGAGCACAGAATCAGATCTTACGCTGAGTACAGTTCCAACCACGCGATTTTCTGTTTGGCAGCGGCTGAATCCAGCTCGACCTCCCGCACCAACGACCATCGAAGACATTGCACTATCCCGCAACAGTCGAACGGACTCGCCTCGGACCTCTACGCAGTATCTTCGTAGCTCAGTGAGATTTCAGGTACAGGATTTGGTGTATAAATTCAAGGGCCTGGATGCAGTAGCGCGACGTGCATGCACCAAAGGAGTGCGACACATGCCAATTTTCCCGGTCAGTGGGATCTTGGTTATGAAGTCTCATAGGAGATCTGACGGTGTCCACGGACAGACACTATATGCGCATGTATTTACGCACCTTCACCTTTGTGCCCCTGACAAGCCGAAGTACATGCAAGTCCTATCTTCATTGTTTAATCTTACGTTGCTGTAGCCTGCTGGTTGACCTGCGGAAGATGAGAAAAGACTGGGCATCACGGGGCAGCACGTGGTGTCTCATAAATTTCAAGGCTATCAAAGACGCCCTGTCTAGACTAATGAGCCAGGTTAGCGCGTGTCGTTATGTATCGAGTGTGATTCAGCTGATCTTATCCAGGCTCAAGTGAAGTCGCACGTCTGTAACCAATCTCTTAACAGCCAGTTCAGACTACACGCGCTGGACATTCAAGATATCGGGGCGTTGATTGCCAGTTGTTCAACCAACCCACACGCTACTTCGCAGTTAATCACACTCAAAGGCGATATGGCCCAGTCCATGCTAGACTTACTACAGACAGTAAGGCTGGCCCAAGTACTGTCGACACTTTTTGCTGATTCGTTCGTAGTTACTCGTAATGAAGTCAGACCAATTAGAAAAATGGTACAAATGTCGGTTCTTGGACGCTATCATCCGACTGTCGAGGAAGTCGGAGCGTTTCCCTCGGAGCCTGCAGCTTCGTCGCATCGACAACCTGGAGCCAACCGGTCTCCATGGTAGGTTTGGAGTAATCTTCAAAGGTGAACTCCTCGGTCGCTTTGTAGCCGTGAAAGAGATCCTGACCGTCGGTCGCACCACTGCGGAGTTTCTCGAGGTTTGCATAGTTCTCGCGTACCAAAGGAAACTTCGATAACGATAACATCACTGCCTGCAGGATTTCTCGAATGAGGCAGTCGTCTGGTGTCACACCCAGCATGAATGCTGCTTGCCATTCTACGGCGTATTCCATCTTGATAATGGGGCACCGACGACCTGTCTGGTATCTCCTTGGATGGAGAATGGACATTTGAACGCGTATCTCGGGCGAACCGATGCTGATCGTGCACCTCTGGTGAGTGATAGAATTCTGGCTGTTAGCGCTGACTGAAATTGTCAGGTATTGGACATTGCGCGGGGTCTCGAATACCTCCATGGAATGCAACCTACAATTGTGCATGGTGACTTGAAAGGGGTATGTTGATGTTTTGACCATCGAGAATGCCACTGAATATTGGTTATAAGGTCAACGTTCTGGTTACCTTCTCCGGACGTGCATGTTTGGCGGACTTCGGCCTTGCATTCGCGCAGGACTCTCAAGCACAGCTTCAGACTACTATAGTCCCTGTTGCAGGAACCACATCTTTCATGGCGCCTGAACTTCTGAAGGCACGTGCAAATCCCAGTATGTTGTCAACCCTGGACAGACGCCCATGTGATATATTCGCGTTTGGTTGCTTATGTTATGAGGTACGGATCTCCGTCGTCATGCTTGCAGCTTAACCATGAACTGATCCCTTTCCAGATGTATAATGGGAAACGTCCGTACTCGGACTTACGCCCATCGAAAGTGGATGCCAAATTCAAGAAGGGAAGCCGTCCCTCACGCCCAACGAATAGCAAGTGTCTTCAACGAGGACTGGATGACGACATGTGGGATTTCATCAATAATTTATGGCTCCAGGATCCAAAGTTTCGAGCCACTGCTAGCCAAGCATCTTTGTGGATGTCGCACAAGATGCGTATGGCAGGGAAAAGCACGGACAGACCACCCGCGGAAATGGAGTGGGACCTCGACTTTTTAACGGAATGCACCACAGGGTTGACTGATCTTGATCCTCTTTCTCTTGCATAAGTTGCACCACCTGTTTGTACAGGTGCTGATTTCGAGGTCATTTTACCATGTAGACAGCAATATAGTTTACAGAATATAACTTAAGATCCACAAACCTAGACGCTAAACCTAAATTCCTCTTCCTGCCAGCTATCTCCGAAAACAATCCCGATTCCTTGAGCTGTCTTCTTCGTCGACATTCCACTCTTCATATTTGTGCTTGCCTTAGGCTGTGTTCCAAATTTTCCACTCGCTGGACCTGCTTGGTGTTTAATACCAGTGGGTAATGTACTTGCAGGACGCGTCCTCGTCGTCGCGGTGGTAGATGGTGCTCGAGATACAGTTGTCGAAGGCGCACGCGTTGAAGGCGTTCTAGACGGGTGCCCCCTCACGACTGCGGCACTGGATGCTGCACGGGTTGCTGGTTTCGAAGTTGTCATGCCTACACGTGTAGCGGCAGTACGAGAAACAGCTTGCGGGCCAGATCTCAGACGCGAGGTATCAGCCGGAGTCGAATGGGCTACTGTGGATGCAGCCCGAATAGTTCTCAACGGACGAGTTGTAGTTTGGGTCGGACGAGTAGTGTTCTTCGATGACGGAGGAGCTCGAGTCACCTCGGGCTCAGGCTTAGGTGCAGGATTGGTCCTGGAGAATGGGCTATCATCATCTGATTGTACGCAACGAAAGTCAAGATCAGACTAGATGTTGTATAACATTAGCTTACCGAGATGGGGAAGAGATAAATCGCTCGAGGCAAAGAACTTGTCGTCAGATTCAGCTGCCGTGAACTCCGTGAATGTCATAGCATCCGGCGGCATATCGTCGATTGGGTAGGAATGAGTGAGAGCGAGTAGTGTTCTCCCGACTTCTTTGTAATTCGGAAGTTCGAACGGAGGTTCGTATGGCATTTCTACACGAGCCGGTCAATCAGCAGAAGAAAGCGTTTGTCAAGGTTACCCACCAGGTAACTTTGGGGGCATGTACTCAATTTCATCGTAATCGTCTTCTTCAATCGATTGACTGGGCGCCGCTGTAACCTCTGGATTTATGTCTATGTCACTAACATCCCAGTGGTTTCCACCAGTGACTGGTGTTTGAAAGCTCTTGCTGGCGCTGCGGGGAAGTCTAACATGTTTTCGTGCGGAACTTGGGCGAAGAAGTGCACCGGGCGTGACAAACATTGGTTTTGTCATTTGCAATGGTGTGGCATGGTTGGCAATGCGGTTTGGAAAGGGCGTTTTGTCCCCAAGAGGCCGAGAGGGTGCGAGTATGACTGGTTCCTTTCCCTTGAATTTGATTGTTCCATCATGATCCTTCAGGATCTTCTGTGGCTCTGCAGTACATTGTAAGAACAGGTAGTATGGTCTTGAAAGAGAAGTAGCTCACGCAAGGTATTTGGGTGAAGCGACGTTTGTTGTAATGCAGCTTTCTTCGCCGTGGCTTTCCCGTCGACTGTGACGGGTACGTAGCGGCCGACATTTTCCTGGAGTGCACTTCGTGATTTCAGCATTCTATTGCCTGGTGTCTTCGTCAGCTGGCGGTAGTCGCCCTCAAATGCGATCCCTATTGGGCGGGAGCTGAGCATCGTGGCAGTCGCAACTTGAAATGGGTTTGATTTTGGTTTGACAACCCACAGGCCACATTTGACCAGACACGGTCACGTGAAAGTCATGTGCATTGATTTCTCCGCACGTCCTCGGTAGCGCTTCAACGTTTCAACAATTGAACTTCAAGCGAGCTGTGACCTGTCGGCGACAGCGACTCCTCCAGGGACGTATGTATCTTCTTAGTGCTTTGATTTATCGAGTGACCTCATTCCAGGTGTCAGGATGACCTATCATCGATGACATTGACATCCCACATTAATGCACACGAGTCAACACCGCCGCTGCGATCCTCGGCGACTGGTGGGTTTTCTCGCTGCTGAAAGGTGACTGGTTCATTACGTTCAAAGTTGCAACGATTCCAGCAGTATGTATCATAGCTCCGTTTGCCATATTGAAACGGCTGATATATCGGAGCTCAGGCTTGAACATTCACATCAAGTGTGGATAAATACACATGCTCCTAGCACCCTTATTCCGCCATGACAGCTCACAAACCTGGATATTGAATGTTTCAAAAGGACCAAACATTGACGTCAAGATGTATACTTGAGTAGCTCTAACAGTCAGTCTTCGTAAAATGAGTCTAAGTTCGACAAATTGCCGGAGCTCTGCTCTGGCTTGAGTGGCTTGCTAAGTTTTTAGGTCGTTCGCTCGTTTTGATTATTCATTCATATCAGGTGCGGATAATCTTACCGTCTCATCATGACGGCCGCATGACTGTTCACCCTGAATGTTTCTAGGACTTAAAGCAGACGGTCTTGAATGTCAACTTAATATCGCGTTTACTTTTCGTGTTGTCGTTGTTTCTGATCTTCAACCAATATGTTTCATCCTTTGTCCATTTCAAGGTCCACTGACTCGGACATATGCAGATATATTAACCCAATTGCCCTTGAGGCGTAAGTGCGAAATATCAACCTTCTCCTTGCATCTGCTGACATCGAATTCGACGCTCAGTCTGCAATGGAAGTAGCAGCATGTTTTATTCGTTTAATGATTATCTCAGCTGGTGAGCGACTTTGTCGTCGTTGAATCACTGTGCAGTGTGCATGGGTGATGTTGATGAGTGTATGAATTTCAGTAGAGTAACATGAGTTCTGAGGAGGCATGTGCATGTGGTGCATGATATATAATCAAACAATCCCCCCGTGTGCGCGAACATCGTAGAACCTGCAATGTGTGCTGACCCGGCATTAACCTTCAACCCTCCAACCGTATTTACATTTCAAAAAGCAGCGCCCGCTAGAAGCTCGTCAGTCATTCTCTACATAATCGCCGGGACCTACTCACAATTAGAATTATCCAAATCGTCAGAAACCAGGTCGTTCTCTGCAGCATTGACCGCTAAGATCTGTGCGAAGGAAACGGACAGCAGTAGGACATAGAGACTGAGTTTATTGATGTTGAGCATGGTCATGTTGATGATATTCGCCGCCGAGGTGTGGTGTTTAAGATGCGTGATTTTAAGATGAGATTGGGAGTTGGTTGCGCACTTTAAATACCAGTTCGGTGAACGGTTACCTGTTCAACTATCGTACTCGAGCATTGTTCGGTTACCTCCATTGAATATCTTTATCTGTGGGAGCACGATCAGCCAGAGTGAGTTAGTCTCAGCTAAGAATCAAGGAAATAATACTTGCAGATGTGGTTAGTTGCATCTCACCTCGTGCTTTTGTCAATGCTCTGATATAACTCACTGCATATACAGCAGGTGACTAGAGTGGGCGTTCGAACTAAGAAAACATTACCTGATGCCCACTACAAGTTCCTGTATGTAATGTTGGATTTTACTGTGCTCCAGCTTTTGGGTTCAGATGCTGTGGATATATCCCCGGGCCCATGTGATTGTGACACCCGAGAACGTCATTTCTCTCCCCTTTTCTGGGTTTCATATGATTTAAATTGGGAGGCGGTGGCCAGCGGTGATGAAAAGCCAACCACTGCAAAGCGGCGTTCTGTACTGTTTTGCATTGGTATCAAACATCTGACCATAATGACGCTCTTCGAGTAAGGGGGCAGTCCGGATTAGCTTCGGTGGATACCGCCCTTGTGCAGTAGCGTGAAAGATTGGCCCGCGCGCCATTTGATACCAGCATGATTTATTTATGTGTACAAAGCCGAGGGCAAAACTGTTAACATACATGAGTAAGATGGCTGATGCAAGCAGGGTTGCATAAGGTTGTAACAAGATGCCAAATGGCCAACACCTTTTGAGTATTTCATCTAAAAGGTCATTTGGCCACAATACAAGGATTCTGGGAAATCATGCCGTGGAGCGCTGGATAATGTAGACAGCTAGAGGTTCAATTTATAATGTCAGTAAATCCGATGGAGAGTGGTAGACTACTGACCCGGCGCGGTCTCGTTGTGAGCCTGCCACCATTCTATATTGCAGCTACCGCTTGGTTCGTCCTCCGAACATCCTAACTCAAAGACAAGGACGTCATCCATTGCACAAGAAAGTTTCCTGTGCCAGTCCAGGCCTTCTTGCCCTGGCACGATATTGTCAAGTTTTGCGACCCGTGGCGGTCGGACGTTATACGATAAGATTGAAGTATCAAGTGGTACGGTAGCGTTGAGGCGGAACAAAGCAAGTGTAGTTGATCGGTCCACAGGCGGGAGGGCGATGTGCAACTCACAAATTTCCATGCCCCAGTCAATCGCCCTGAATTGAAATATTGTTGAAACCTTCTATGCTATCAGTCTATGTAACGCAGGAAAGTGGAAGAGAAACCGACCGTTTGTGTAACATGTACTTTGCGGTCATCAGGTGAGATTGTGCCAGCACGTGTCATGCGCGTGGCAAGATTGTCATCGAAAACATGACTTGGTGCAGAATTATCCACCAAACTAACAGACATGGGGAAATTTGTGAACTCTCTCGGAATAGGAGGCGACGGTCGTGCGATCTCGTCGAATCGCATGTATTGAGAAGGCCGACGGAGAAGGTGGATATTCTTTCGAGTGATAAGTTTGTCTGAAGACACTGAGCTTTGGAGAAAGGCAGGGATAGAGACCAGCAATAGGTTGATGAGCGTGCAGAAGATTACAACGACAAGAGGCGAATGGAACGCAGTTCGCGAAGTCTTATGCATCTTTGCTTTGTGGTCGTCATCGCCCTCAGAATCAATGACTTCTTGGGGTGTTAGACTCAATGGCCTGTACCCGGCGCTTGAGGAAAAGAACATGACGGGGAGAACGGCTTCGACTTGAATTGAACATGATGGCAATTGAAGAGCAGTGCCATACTGTGGCCATGCGTGTGAAGTCATTCTTACGTTAACGTATAATTTGAATTCGAGACTACTATTACCCGGGCCCAAACTTGGTGCTGTACCGCCGTCACTACGTCTTTTACTGGCAAGTCCTAGGATGATGGAGATCGCAGCCCCCATCATCGAAGCCAAGTTCATCAGAAGACCTCATGGTGAGGCATCCGAAAAGCAGTTCTTTTAACGTTATAACTTATTTCAACGTGCTATCCGCCACTCCACCATGATGGGACACAGCCAGCATGCGGCAATATCGTATTTCCTCCGGGGGCATGTACGATGCATCTGATGGCACCTGAATGAAGTAGACCTACCAGAAACGATTTGAATCGAACCTGAGATGGGGTTCACCGCTAGCTGCGAAATCCGCCCACAAAGCAGGGAATATCCTTAACCCATCGGCAGTGCTAATCATGCTCATCAGCAGTGCCTGGACAACTCTGATAATCAAGAACTCGTGTTACGTGGTTAATCGGTATTGGCGATTTCTCGAGCTCGGATGTTCTTAACTTCCTAGTATGTACTACCGCTGGACTATATGCTTGTTGGGCCCTGTGGAACAACTAAAATTAATAAGCACCTTGATTATTTCTTTCAGGTGAGTCGGAATGTTTGCGGCTCTTCTTATCTCAATTGACTAGTCCACTTAAAGCAGTCTTTGTTTGCAAAATCTCCGAGAGGCTCAAGAGGGCATCATAATATGTAACTGGCTGCCTTTCCTATACAGCCTCTACTCCACGGTGCTGATGCGATCAGCATCTTCTGAGTTCAAAACATCGCAGGTACTCGAGGCTGTCGCAATTGAGTTGTCTTCATACCTGGCGACAACTTGCCCTATGTAGGCCAACTAGTCTGCGGATATGCAGTCAGCATCATGAATCATGATTGTTAGGGCTTTCCTTATCCGACTTTACAGCATTTTTGGACAGAGACTCACTTTCGAATCTGGGGATGCACGGCATCTTTTTGACTTGGTCCATGGAAGTAGTGCCTGCGACTCCTACCAACCCCTACCCATAATAACTGCTCTCTCATCTGCGGCAAAGTCTTCAGCAGACTCAAAGACCATTTTCAGCGCTTTCAATAGCTTTTCTTGATACCGCGTTTGACATCCATCATTGCGTCGTCATCGCCATTTTCGACAATATTAATGAAATCGTTCATGATATCCACAGCACGCCTTTTACGGAAACGCCCGGTCTCGGTTAAGATCCTTGTATTGAAGTGGTCCGCCCACCATCTGTCGTTTTTGTACGTCTTAGATTTTTGGCGTGCTATCAATAAACCATGGCCATCTCGACGACACGGAACATGCAATCAATAGATGGTCCAATGGTATCCTCACTTCATAGTAGCACACTTGTCGTACGTTGATGCTAGAACAGAGAACCAAACAGAAAGCGGACAGCTCTCAATAGCATACTCATAGCAAATGAAAGGATATCGTTAGAATATAGCAGTAAATTAACGAATGTGAGTTTGTCGAGGTTACATAGGGAGTGTGGGGGATATACCGATAAGGGATAAGCACTGGCAATACAGATGGAAAAAAAGAAACCAATAAACCAAACATAAGATATTATACACATTCACTTTCTTACCCCCGGCGTGCCCCCCTTTTGGGAGGAGACACACGAGCAGATTTCCTCGTTGGAGCAGGGGGCACAGCACCAGCAGCTTCCTCCACATCCTCGTCGTCCTCGAGGTGCTCCTCTTCCACGACCATCCCTGCCGCCGCTTCCTGCAACCGTGCCAACGGTGATGGAGGACCTCCCTGCCCACGCCCCCTCGCAGCCCTGGTGCGCGTGGTCGGGCCATTCGCCTCCGGTACCCGTTTTGGCTTTTTCGTATTCCCATTCTCGACGCCCACATCCGGCGGAGGGCTTTGTGGCTCCAGCTTGCGCTTCCCATTACGCATGCCATTCGCGTTGGCTTGTGCATGTTGCACCATCTCCCAGTTCGGCTCGGACAGCGCCTGTTCGTTCTCAGCAGCTTGAGCGATTACCTGCGCGCGCCGCTGGAGGGGCGCACGGCCGGATTGTTGGCGCAGGTGGAGTTTGCCGAGACCCTCGATTACCGCGGGTTCGCTTGAGCCATCGGCCATCATCGCATCTTCGGATTCTAGTTGGAGCAAGGAGGCGCAGGAAGGACTGTCTTGGATAGATGCGACGGAGGAGTCGGCGATAGCGCGAGGTCGAAGGTGGGCGAGTGTCGGAGCATTGGCAAGCCACGCGTGAGTGCAGGCCGAACTGAGAGACATACGATCCCGAGGGTCATGCTCAAGCAACCCCTCGATGAAGGTCCTCGCTATTCGACCATACACCCGTAAATCAGTGTGTTACAGAACTTGGTCAAGGAAAGCGTACCCAGCGGCGAAACATCTACAGTATCTAAAGTGCTCCATTGAATTGTACGTTCTGCGATCCTGACCTTAATGTCGCGCTGGTTCTCGTCTTCGATGAAGGGACTTGTCATTGTAAACCTGTGAAAAACACCTCCTTCAGCAAACAAGAGCATCGCATATGCACGTCTAATGCTAACATGCAGAATACAATCACCCCAACGCTCCAACTGTCGACAAGGTGATCATAGCCTTCCTGGTTTTGCTGGGTCACAACTTCGGGGGCGAGATATGCGGGTGTACCGCACATAGTCTGTGAGGCATATGCATCAATTATATGTTAGGGAACCAAGAATGGGATTACTGACTCTAAGGAAAGTGACGCTATCGACAACCTTGGCGAGACCGAAGTCGGCAACTTTGACGGTAGGGGGATTTTCCGTGGTTAGCAGTACGTTCTGAATGGCCAACATTCATAATGGAATCAACCGCTTGGAGGGAAAGCAATTACCTCGGGCTTCAGGTCACGGTGCGCGATCCCTTTGCTATGAATGTACTTTGAACAGGCGATGTATCAGAGGATTCATGAATATACACGGTGAGTCAACTTACTGCAAGGGCATCGCAAACTTGCGCGATTATGTGGACAGCTAGCGGCTCCTCTGAAAAGAACACTGAGAATCATCAAGTATCGATAAACCGAATAGCATACTAAGACCGCCCTCCCTCACTATGAAATCAAGTAAATCTCCTCCGTCGACAAATTCAAGGACAAGATCTACGCAATTGATCAGCTTGTGTTAGTAGGGTATACCAGATATACACACTGATACTGTTATCTTCGAAGAAGGCTTCCTTCATCTGGCAGATATTCGGATGGTGCAACCGTTCCAAGATACTGATCTCTCGCGCAAACGCCGTTTCATTGTTGTTGGCAGTGGCACGCTTGACCTTATGGTCTTGGATGACCTTAATGGCATACCACTGGCCCGTCGAACGCGACACAGCCTTCATGACAGTTGCAAATGATCCCTTGCCGATCTCGTGGCTTATGTCATATTGAGCATGAAGGCCGCCCTGCGGGGGACCGGCAGCAGTATGTCGGTAAATGAATCCTGAAAAACGGGTCGATTGAGCGAGCATATACACAAGTGTAGATAACTAACGATAGTCTTCAAGGTCCCCGGGCTGGGGATGGGGAGAACCGAAAGCAATCTCATTGCCTTCCTTGAGGACGGCGGTTTTGTCCTTTCCAATCTTAGCACCGTTGATCTGCAAAAATTTCACCATCAACGGCGATCATTAGACTACGTCACTGACGGCGTACCCAAGTACCATTGCTGGAAATGTCGAGAACGGTCACTGCGGAGTTTTTGTCCTCTTTGCCGTCCCAGGTGATTCGGCAGTGCTTGTTACCTACACCGCGACGCGTCAATATGCAGCCTCGAACGCGCTAGAAGCGCCACTAAGAACACGCTAGACACTCACTGACCCTCCCTCCAGGGAGAATGATATCGTTGTCGGGGGCCCTTCCTACTGAAGCTGCCGGCGCAACCTTCCAGAGATCAATGCGGCGAAGCACATTACTGCAAGGTTGAAGGTAACCCCACAGATGGCTGTTGGTATCTGCAGAATTCGGTTGAGATGCGTGCTGGGTGGATTGAGTGGCTTGTTGCGTCTCCTCGATCATGGAATCGTCGAGGGAAATGATTTCGTTAGGGATCTCTACGGGAGGTTGTATCATGGTGTCTAGTGGAGCTGGTTGTTCTTCGAATTAGGTTCTGAGTGAGGGGTGTTTTGAGAAGGTTGGTCCGAAAATCGAGTTTATATAGGTTGAATACCTGTGCGAGTGGTAGCTTTGACGAATTGCTTCAACCGTCTGTGCACCTACAGCAACAAAGGGTCACAAGCGACGAAACTAACAAAGTCTTGCCAATCAGAAGGAAAACCAAGGAAACTTGCGTAAGCGGACGCGCTTTGATAATGCTTTGGCCGTCGTTGACGCTGGAAGGAGAAAGATAGGAAAAGATGGTTCCACGGACACAATTTTTTTACGCCAAATGATCGAGTCCAAGCACAAGGAGACTTTGAAGTGCAAACCCGTCGGTGGCTTTCTCGCGGCCGCGATATTAACGACCCCAGACGTACGCGACAAAAGCACAACACGTGCCCTATTCAATACGCGACACTAAAGCGGTCACTGAATTTTCAATTGAATTGAATTGCCTTGCACTGCCTCGAGTCTAGGCCGGGGACATCGCCGTCTCAAGAAACAAATTAGTGTTTCTTCTTCATCATAAATAAGTGGGGAGGCTACAGTCCTATGGAGAATGCGACAAAAAAACCGCAATCGAGGGTACCAACAAAATAGTAATTAGATCAGTGACCACGAGGGGCCAGATCAAACGCTGAAAATCGAATGTGTCGCGCAAACAAGTGGAGCATGTCAAATCGCATCCTCTGATTCCCACCTCGTGACCTTCTGCAGTGGCGGATAATAATACTTCTTGAACTTCTTCGTCTCGCTCCTCTTCTGCTTTGGCATAAGCTCTTCCAGTAGCCCCGCACGCTCACGGTCTTCGTCCTTCTCAGAGATATAGAACCACCTTGAATGCTTTGCCGCGTCCGTCCCGCTACTCTGAACTTTCTCGAACATCCCACATCGATCGTGACCCGCTTCAAGCGTGGCTAGAATGAGGTTAAGCCACTCTTTTTTGTTGTGTTTCGATTTGAGATGGGGGTGCGTCTGAGTAATGACAGTGTGAAGAGCGAGTGGGTCCATAGACGAAGCGCGCGACATCGCAAGCGCCTCTACCAGCATGCCTGTGAGCTCAGCTTGCTCCGGATCAAGGAGTGCTGGCGTGCTGGGGGCATTTTCGGGCGTCGTTTCAGAAGGCTCGGAACTATTGCGTGATTGAGGTTCATTACAGACGCGAGCAACTTGTGCGCGCAAATCCTCTTCAGAAGCCTTTGCTTTGAGACATGAGCGAGACCGTGACCGCGGCCGTGCTTTGTCAACTGTAATTTTCTCCTTCACACTCGAGGAAATTTTACGCTGGCGTTGTTTGCGCTTGGGCCCGAGGTCCATATTACGGTCCACATCCTCTGAGAGCCGAGGTTTCTTCTGTGCAGGCGCAACAGACGAGACGGAGTCTTCCCGCTTCAGGCCTTGTTTTAACTTGGGCTCAGGCTGGGGCCTTGATGACTCTTTCGTCGCACAGGCGTCTTTATCTGGAGACACAGGGCGTGACATGCTGCTCCTACGTGCAGTCTGGGGCTGCGGCTGTGACACGCTGCTCCCCTGCACGAACTCCCCGTCACTAAAACTAGGCCGTGGCTTCTTCACCGTCTTCATAGGGGAATGTGGGGTGGCGGTGGTAGCAACGAGTAGTGGTTCAACACCGCTGGATGTCGTATTTTTAGCGAGTGTGGCTACAAGCCCCATTTTTTCTTCACTCAGGGGAGGCGGGGGAGTGTCAGCGGATGGAAGGTTGGTGTATGCACTAAGCCCTAGTAAAGCGTTTGTAGGCGAGTGCGAACGCGATCGTGAAGGCTCGATCTCAGCAGTGGAAGTCGGGGTAATAGTGTTAATGGGGGCAGGCACAGAGGGAGAAAGCTTAAGAGGCTGATAGGTTGCCTCGTTCATACAGGAAGAGGGGCACGTGGTCGAGGCTGCGTTTGACGCATGTTCCGAGGCTAATAGTAAGAGGCCCTCGGAGTCGGAGGTAGGAACGTCACGTGGCGTGACGGTCGCTGGATGGATGTTTTGTTGCTTGGGATCGAACTACACGGCACGCACATAGCCGGCCAAATCATATTCAATCGTAAGTAAACGGGTTGGGATACCGAAATTAAGGAATGCACACGCACGATGTCATGATCTGAATTGCAATCGTCGTCGAGGATCATATCATCATCAATCAAGGCATAGTCATCTGGCTGCGACGCTGCCAGCGACATCGGGGAAGTAGGTGGAGACGACGGAGGAAGGGGCGAAAGACTACGATAGTCCTCAATATGATTGGTGTCGGTGGCTGCAAGAAATAGGGAGCTAGAAGGGTCGTCCTTGACTCCGCTAGTCGATTGCCTGCGGACAAAATCACGGAATTCCAGCAAAGGAGACTTCACATCTCGAGTGATGCTTTTCACAGGGGTTGAATGCCCCCTGGGAGGGCGTATTGGACTGGACGTAAAGGGTTTGGCGTTGTACGTTCGAGGTATGACTGGACTGCTCTGCCAACGGCCACGTTCGGAAGACGTAGCAAAGTATGTTCGGCGTAGATGAATATCCATGCTTTCGGGCTCGCACCCAACGTCTTCCGGTGCATCACGTGCCGGAGAAGGCGGGCCAAGCCAAGCGAGCAAATCATCGCTACGATAAGACTCGGAATCCACCATCTCATCCTCACTGTCCGGATATCTTCCGTACTTGTTGGGTGCCTGTTGGTGGGTCATATACTTGGAACTGCTGCCCCGACGGTCACGGTAGAAAGGCGTCGGTGAACCCGGCGCATCATCGAAATCTGTATGAAATCCGTTTGAAGAGTATTGAAATTTTGAATGTGAGCGTGAATATCGAGTCGCGATATGATTTGGGGGGGAAGAGCATATCGGTGTCGAAAGCGGTGAGGACGAGGGTAAGGGAGAGGTCACGGGTGATGGAGAGTCCAGATCATCGTCATCTGGCTCAAATAATGACGGCGTGTTGATGGATGCTGAAGAACTTTTCCTCCGAAGCTTTGCTGGGAGGTTTGGAGGAGGAGAGACCGACCACATATGTGAGGAGGACATGGCGGTAAACAGTAAAGAGCATATGAGTCACGTGGAGACGCGTTCCTATATGGTCAACGCGTTTTGTGGCGGAGCTCAAAAACGCGTCGCATCCACGGCCCGTGCTGCCGTTGTTTTGTCCCACGCGGACGAATTGGCTGCAAGAAAACCTGGCAAGCGAGGTATCGTTTTCATCACCGTCATGATCAATACACAGGCCCTCCCAGTGGCGATTTATACTACCTGCGGCATTGCCCAGTCCGATACCACGATTGCGCTGTGAGTGTTCGTATCCACTGCTCGAGATGAGTCTGAGTCGGACGGTCAAGGTGGTAATCTTAACAATCTGACTGGGCGACATCTTCAGTACCTCTTGACAGCATCGGACCCCATGTCAATGAATTGGCGATCATGCCTCGTCTGAAACGTCAGGGAAACGTAAGTTACAAAGCGCTATGCAGCCCAATTAAACCCGCTGATAAACGACATTTCCAGCTCGATGTCTTCTCGAACAAAGACTGTCACGATCCTGTTTCGCGATGCCACTACTCGCAACTGTTTCAAGTTTCAGCCGCTTGACTCTGTTTCTCGTGTCTCCTATTATTGAAGGCTTAATGACAAATGACTTGCGTGGTTCTCGTGTTTGTGCGACACAAGCACGAATCAAGCAAGTCTATTTGAACTTGCGGCACTCTTTGAACTACTACATGAATGCTTGGAGGGTGAATGTTCAATAGTCGCCCCCTAGATGCTAGTATATAGTTCGGTACTCACTACAGAACTAGTCTGTGATCAAGATGACTACTTAAACACGTGCACTCTAAGGTAGTTGTAACTAAGAAACGAAAGGATAAAGGCGTCGCGTTCAAGGATGCAGCGGCGCCGTGAATAAAGGGAAAGCCATTATCCTTTTTTCTGGCATCGAGCGTGATTGCAATAAAAGATATAAGGTACGTAGTGATCTAATAACGGGTGTGATTCGGTAGGGTGGTTCCAATACTTGAACAGTGGGGACGTATCTAATGCCCAACAGCATGGATGATAGAGTCGAGGAGCATATCGTTATAGTCACCACCCGTCTCCCACAACGCGAAACCGCGTAGCCCGGCGTTCTTAATATACTTGCCCTTGGCAGCATACGATTGAACGTTGTCGAAGGATATCATAACTTGGGAGGTCTCATTGTACACATACGGCTGTAAAAGCAATGGAATGAGCACTCCTCCTTCAGCGTGGAAAATGATACTTACCGTCTGACTGCAGCTGTCATATCTGTAGTGAATGCCATCAGCAGGCTTGCCTTTTGCGGTGAGGAAACCGCCGTCCATGAGGCCCCGGAAGTTGAAGGTGCCGCCTGAGCCCGACCCATATACGCCACAAGCATCGTAACCACCAGCAGTACTGTTATCCCATGCATCACCCAAGGGCTGGTTCGAGGCGTTGAAAGCGGGGTATGCAGCTAGCGTCTTCTTGTCGGACGCGAAGGCGTCAGAGGGCGAGACACTGTATGAGTGACCATAGGTAGGAACACCGAGGACGATCTGATTGGCCGGGATTCCTGCATCCGACCAAGCTTTAACTGCAGAAACAGCAGAGCCCTCTCGTTTCCCTGCCGCGAGACAGGTGTCGTCCAACGGTGCATTGGGCCCAACAGTCGGGGACCAAGGGCCCCAAATGGCGTAATTCATCAGGGCGATGTAATCGAGGACCTTCGAAAACCCACTGACGTCAGTAGAAGGATTTCCGGTAGCGTCATAGAAGGGTACTACGGTTACGGCAGCCGAGAGAGTGAGTGTTGCCCCTACTGGGTTTTGGCGAAGCTCCTGGAGGAACGCTAGGAAATTTGCCGTATCGTTCACGCTAATGGTGTTGCAGCCGAGTCCCTGATCGTTTGGGTACTCCCAGCTGTTGGAAACCAAGGACGACTGAGGTCAGCGTGTGAGGTCGGAGTCACAATAATCAACCTACTCGAACTGAATGCCATCAAGGTTGTACTTTGAAGCAAAATTTGTTACGGTCTGGACAAATGCCGTCCGGTTTTTGGCAGTGGCAAAGTGAGAAGAAAACCAAATACTCCCAGTCCAGCCTCCGACAGCAATATGAGCCTCAACATCCTGCGCGTGCATTAGACATCAATTGTAGAAGCGGTAAATCCTTGTTTGCTCACATGTGCATGGGCCTCAGAAACGAACTGTGGGAGCAGCTCGCCATCAGAGCCTGCCAGGCTCAGACTTGAGAGGTCCTCGGCAGTTTCTCTAAAAGACATGATCACGTTAATCACCCCATCAAAGTTATCTGCTTTATGCCAGGACAGGCAACTTACGCAAATGAGTAGTATATTGTATTGTACTTCTCCCAGCTAACTGAAGAGAGCGGGGCTCCTTCAGTTGCATGCCATCCGGTATACCAAGATGCTGAGATGGGTGTAGTGGAACAGGCGGTAGGGGAACGGGCGGCGAGCGGACTCGCGCTTACAGCGGACAGGACAATAAGAGGTAAAATGAAAGCGGGTAGCATGTTAATGCAACTCGAGAGACTGGGGGAGATTGTGACCGCGTCGACAACTTCTTATAGCTATTCCGCCACCCTGAGTGAAACCAAAATTGAGTTAGGCTACGAGGTTATTGCGTTCGGGGCTAAATGGTTAATCAGATCTATGCGGTTGCAAATCCGAAGGCTAGGATCAAGTGATCCTGCGGTACGAAGAACTCCCAGGACTCCTATACCATAGAAATGGTCCCGACTTCCCGACCTCCCGACTTCCCGACTTCCCGACTTCCCGGAGGTTCCGGTCATCGCAATTTGGTTTCCTGGTGTTTTCGAGAGAGACGATCGTCAAGAACAACAACTTCATAACGCAATCTATGACAATACTTTGCGTAGAATTGCCATTGGATTAGTCCGAATCCATCTCTAACATTACCTACAAAACTTCGTCGCCATCTCTTAGTATACACTCTCCTTCGAAAAGTACACGGTCGGACATCCCGTTGTCTTTGATGTACTGAACGCAAGCAACATCAGTTGCTCCTGGCTGGCACCATACAGCGGGAATCGAAAGCTCCTCGACTTGTTTCAATAGATTGATAGTGATCTTGTCAAACGCGTATTTAGCAGTAAGGCTGAACGTGGCAATATACAACTGACCTTGGCGGGTGTTATGATGCTCACTGACGTTTCGGTTGGGTTCGGGAGGTCAGTCAGTGACCGTATGGTCTTTATGCCCTCCAACTCGTCATTCATCGGGTGGACCGGAGTTACTGGCCTGTTCCGCTGGATGTACCATTGCAGAACCTATATAGACGATATCGTAATGTCTATGACAAAACTTGAAACCAGGAACTACCTTCGTGCCGAACTTTGACTGATCGGTAGAAGCGCCGACGACGGCGTAGTGCGGAAATGACAGAAAGTGCTTTTGCTTTTGAATAGTGTTTGCCATAGATGAAAGAAACCTGAAATGCATATCTGAATTCTGCTGTGTGTGAAACCGTAAACGGTGTGAATAACGTTGCAGCTCAACAAGGAAATATTCCATTTAGCCGCCACGAAGCCTTGTGTGCAGATCTCGACATTGATTTCGAGAGTAATAAAGAGAAAGCTAATTCACTTGGCGGGACGTGGCATTTATATCAAAAGCAAGGATACAGTGTGAGGAGTAAAAACATTTTACCTGATAAAGTTACTGAACATCTAGGCACTGAGGGTAGTGGAGACAATGAATATCAAAACCAAAGACCTTTATGATCAGTGCTGAAAGCTAGGAAATTAATTGACAGTTGATGTAAATCAGTGCCGCTGTGCGACACTGAATCGCTCATTGACAAACAATGAATTTAATGTTGGGGTGATAATCATTGTCTGATCCAAATTCATTGTCATATTCAAGTTTTTATTTTGTCAAAAAAAGAAAAAAAGAAAACCCCTAATCTTTGCCACTTGCCTGGTTTGAACTCACGACTCCCGACCACGCAAGCTCAGCTGAAATCCCATAATCAATTCTCACGCATTTGAGCATTACTTACCACTAGACTACATAACCTTGTATATATCTATGCAGCAATTGATATATATACCATACCCATGGGACTTAGAATAAAATATGATAATCTACTCATACGATCAATATGGTACACCGTGGGAATTATTCCGATAAAAATTAAAGTTGCAGTCCTTGTTAAGGGTAGTCTATTGATCGTCTCATGACATTTTTTGGTTAAGATCCTAGTAAGTTATACGCGAAATACTAGAAAGGTGGAGTGTTCAAGAAAGTTCAGGCACACAACTAATATTGCTTATTGCAGCCGTCCCTAGGAATAAATATAAATTCTCCTTAGCTGCCTCAGTCAGTGAATTTGTTTGCTAAGTAAATTATGGAAAAAAATGGAAAAAATGGGACTATGTGATTTGCTAATGTCATTTTCAGTGTCCTTAAAATTTTGACAATGAATTTTATACCCTTACATTCTGGCGGGTAAAATTCAATGTCCCCAGTTGTCAATGAATGCAAGTAACCAGAGATTAAGTGACGCTGGGAGTGAATTCAACACATTCATTGCCACTGTCAGTTAATTTAATGGTTTTTACTTCCCACAGTGAGGCCACAGCGGAGACAGGTCCCTGACGCGAGGAAATACCGAAGATCGCGTGAATCATAGTGCTGGCGACATTTTGTTGAACCGTGTCACGACCATGGAATGATTCACTGCCGAAAGTATACATGATAACCATCTGATGATATCTGAAGTCGCAGATGGAAAGACAAGACGATGACCAATAATGCGAACAAGTAGAAGGTGGGCAATACTTAATCTTAATCTGAGCAAAGCATCACAAACTATTGGAGAGGAGCGGAATGGAGGAACGTTGGCGAGGAAGGGTGCAAGGTACACACATCTGTTTTTTTCATTTCTGTTGGGAATAGGATGAACTTGAGCAAGGCTGAAACAGGGTAGAGATGTGCGCGTGCGTACGTTGTACGCAGGGAAAAGAACTGTCTCTTTATGATCTGCGGACGGTCAATGAGATAAATGAAGCTGTTCTCCCCGCTATTAACGTGTCTGCGGATGAGGTAAAGAATCGCACCAAGAACGACATGTCTGCCCCATACTGAGTCGGCCAGAATCAGGCTGCCAGATAATACTACCCTGGTCGGACTCGAACAAACGGTAAGAAAAATAATGATGAATTTCCACAGATCATTGGACATTCTTTAAATAAACGGGGGTGCACACATGTACACAGTGGGGTGATTTGCCTGCAGAATGTAACACGGCGCGTCAGAGCGCGAAGCGTCACGTGAGCGAGCCGTGGGAGTGTTGCGCACGGGCCAGATGGAAAAGATATATAAACTTGGGAGCCAACACCTTGAATCCTCAGAACATACTCAGCTAGGATCTATTTTATAGAAACTAACTCGAGTCTCACATGTTTACACATGCCACATCCTTCAAATCCACATGATGACAACTGCTCTCTCTCGTTCGACAGAGAACATGGCCTTCACGTTCAATGTGGGGTTTTGAGGACATTTGGTTCTGTTCTTCGTGCGACTGCTTGCAGTTTAGCAAAACAGAGCCAGCAAGTTGAGTGTCTGTCTGATGGATTTCTATTTCCATCAGCAAACTACCAATTTGGTGACAATTCCCACATCATTGACAAATGCGCACAAGAACACACAAGGCCATACACACAGCGCAGACAACACAAGCAAATAGCCAACAACTGGCACCAAACTTGACAAGCTTGACAAGCACACAGTAGCACAGACGTACAAACTGTACAAATGATATAGCTTATATAGAAAATACAAATGTGGTCTTTTGTTGAAGCTATTTACAAGCGCAAAGAGGAAAACTAGTTACAAGTATATACAACACTTTTAAGCTGAATCAATTGACAGTGTCAGCGCGGTACAAGAACACTCCCAAACTGGGCACTTACTGTCAATTATGCTTGAATATATGTCGTGATATTATCTTTTCTGCGCTCTAGATGCATGCGCCCGACATTGAGGTCAGCTAACAATAAACGCGAATTTGTGTCCTCTGCACGATGGCGGCAGAGATGTGTAAGTATCTTATGGTGCTCCAAAATACACTCCGCCAGCAGCTTTCGAGCCTGGCAAACTTTGCGTTTGGCTTTAGCTGCTTCGAGTGCGAGGTCAGAGTGATCATCTTCCTCTTCAAACGATGTGGAGTCTCGTTCCTGCCAGTACCGAAAGCATGTAAGAGTGACGAAGCATTGAAATCGGTGGATAACTCACAAGGTGCATCAATGTGGGGAAGTCGTCTTCCTCCTTGATCAGCTGCAATCGTGACAGGGAATATGAACATTGTAGACTCTGTCCGGACTGAGGATACAGAGAGCAGTCAGGATGATGGCGAGAGGATGGGAAATGCAGAGAATTTTCCGAACTGTGAGAGGAACTTCGAGAAGAAGCTCTAGAGTTGTAAGAGGAACCTCGGGAAGAAACTCCAGAATTGCAAGAGGCCCAGAGATGGTACGGAAGGGCCACAGTATTGACGTTGGATTTTGGCATCACGAGCACTGTAGCAGCAATATGGACAATATTCAGTACAATGATGCGATATGTGAGAGCTGAGTGAACGGTGTGAGACTTACTCGAACCGAGATGAATTCATTTGCTGCCCGCTATCTCAGTATCTGTCAATCATACTATGGTGTCAACTTGTCCAAAGTGCGGAAAGTTATTCACCAAGGAATCCAGTGTCACTCAACACCTCAGTCAGCCCCGAACGTCGTGCCACAGTTCCGCTCGTGATATGGTCGATATCTTGCGTTTTGTAGAGCTGGAACCGCCGCAGCAATCTCGAAACAATCAACTTCAATCAACGTCGTCCAAAGTGATTTTCCCGCAATTCAGTGCTGAAGATAACACGCTGAGCGTTGACTTTGATGGAGCCCATTTCGAGGACGAAGGAGAGTCATCAGAGGTGGAGGTGTATGAGGGCGCAGGGACTTGTTATGCTGGGGACGGTGTGACCTTTCTGGATCTGTTTGACGCTGATGAGTATGCAGAATGCAGGAAGGAAAACCTGTTCTACCCTTTTGCATCAAGGGAAGAGTGGGAGGTCGCTGATTTTCTCCGGCGTTTTCCCCTCAGTATGGCAGCAATCAACCAGTTTCTGGAACTCCCTATGGTGCGTGTCCTTTTCACAAGTGCTGGTGCTTTCTGACATTATCGTGCAGATCCATCGGTTGAAATTGTCATTCCGCAACGCTAAAGAGTTGCGAAGCCGTGCTGAGATGCTGCCGAAGGGACCAAGCTGGAAGTGTCGAACTGTTCCTTCGCTCAATCCCACAAAAACTCCTATCTGATTGTTTTGGAGGGATCCCGTGGAATGTCTGGAAAGTCTCTTCAGTAATCCCCTTTTTCACGACCAGCTCGATTTTGTTCCTCACTGCGTTTACACGACATCAGCGCGGCTTCTTCGTGTATACTCAGAGTGGTTGACAGGCGACTCTGCTTGGGAAATCCAGGTATGTACGGTTTGCATCTAACTATTCGTGTCGTCTCATCATAAGGACTGCAGGACCAGCTTCCCGGAGGTGCGACAGTCCTAGGCACTGTACTTGTTAAGACCGTGTTCAACGGGTCGGACCGGAGGGGCTTAGCTTCAGCTCGTGCGCTGCGCTCTTTACCCGAGTACGTGCCCCTAATTTACAGGGGGTTGGATATCGTCGGCCGAAGGGTATAGACGGGCCGGACAAGAGAGAGAAGACTACCCGAGACTTCGTCCGGGTAGAAACTAACAAGGTACAGACTACCCGAAGGTAGAAGCGGAGGGATTTAGCCTTAGGGATATAATCCCGAGGCTCGGAGGGTCGGACTAGAAAGACAATCCTAAGAGCCGAGGGAACACGAGGAATGAACTGAGTCTAAGATGATATTCGAACTGAGGATATACTACGGGTTACAAGGGGTTTATATACTATAAGGTATCCGACGGACGTCCGGCCGAAGCGCAGTCTTCGGATCAGAGGGCTATGTAGAAAATGTACTAACGGATATGAACTGCTGCGGACGATCGAGAATGGAGCCGGAGATTAAATGAAACAGGGGGGACAAGTTAAATGAAAGAAAAATGAATAGATTAACGGACGGATCAGAATGAACCCGGATATTAACTGTCAGAAGGATCCGGGCGTATAGGGGCATCAAGAAGCATATACAAATGGGGACACGGGGAAATGAATTCTAGAATGGAACCGAGAGAACGGACGGACCGGACCGGACCGGACGAGAAGCTTCAGGTACGGAATATGACAGTACTCTCTTCAGACAAAATGAATATCACCAATATGACTGGTGCCAGGGTCGCTCATCCACTCCTGTTAGGCCTCACTAACATTCACATGAACACTCACACCAAGCTCTCATCCAGAGCCTTTCTGCTTACGGCTCTCCTCCCTATCCCGCAGTATTTGCATTCAAAGCCATGGATGCGGGGTATGCTAGAAGATCGCCTCATGCACGAATGCCTTTCCATAGTGTTGAAGCCCTTAATGAAAGCCACTGAAATCGGAATCATGATGTCCGACCTGGCGGGAAACGTGTGCCACTGTTTTACGCCTCTTGCAGCATAATTGTCGACACCCCAGAGGCATGTATGCTTGCATGCATGTGCGGGAAAACTTCGCTGTTTACCTTGGCATCGTATCTGGAGTTTGGGGACGCTTTTCGTCATCCCGAGCGCACGCGCTCCATCACCCTGGCACAGCTCAATAGCATCAAGGTTGATCCTCATGACCTTGAAGCTTACATCTAAGCATGCGAGCAATACCGACTAAATGGTGTCCATTCTCCTTTCTGGGCGGACTGGCCACTCATAGAGTTTAAAAGTCCGGTCTAGTCCGGTCTTTTGACTTATTTGGAGGCAACCGGACCAGGACCAGTCTTTTTATTCCCACGATATCAGTGAACCTGGACTGGACCCGTAAAGACCGATGTTTGTGGTCCTTTGCGGTCCTGCAACCGGTTTTAGACCGGTTGCCACCACAACCAGTCCTGTGGCAGTGTAGTACCCCTTCCCACGATTCCAACGGTCTAATTGTTGTAGTAAACGGTTAAGATCTGAGCAAGATATGAGCATTATAAAAAAGGGTTCCCAAAATCTGCCCTGTACGTGAGTCAAATATGAAATGTCATTACCATGCTTAGGCTTCTTGACGAAATATGTGCTGCTAGTCAAGGCGATACTATAGCTAATCTTATCTTGTCAATAGGGTAAGATATAAGCAAGATATAAGCTTGACAAAAAATCGTTATCAGGCTTGTCTTTGAAAAATAAAAGTTGTCGTAAGGCTTAGGTGTCTTAATGTTAATTGTAGTCCTAGTCTAGGCAAGTCTATAGCTACTCATATCTTGTTGAACACTCAAGGTTTGGGTAAGTTATGAGCCAATCGGTGATTTTGACTGATTTTGACTTGCCGTTCTAACACGTCTGATCTTTGTGCTAGTCTTGGAGCATGATAATCATCAAGAGTTATCTAAATTTGATGTTCCATACCATTTTTGAGGTCTATGAACACACTGGTAAAGGTTTTTAAGCTTGGAAATCAATCCCTGGTTCAGTGCCAACAAGTGTAAAAACACACCCCACAGATTTATACGAGCCATTCTTAAAATGCTTGTAACTTTCCCAAATCTCAACTGATTTTGAAGATCAGACCACCGATAGAATCGCCTAGATGAGTACTACCCACATATAGGCAACCGATCCCAAAAAGACCGGTTGAAACCGGTCTTGGACCGGCAACTGCAACCGGACCTTCCTGGACCTGAGGCAACCGGCAACCGAGGTCCGGTCTTTTTCGGTCCGGTTGCGGTCTTTTTTCGATTTTGCAACTGGACTTTTAAACTCTAGCCGCTCACTGATCCTTCAGTCTTCTTGACGCCCGAACCTTTGCATCACTGGCACAAGGGGTTTTATGATCACGACCTCCAATGGTGCCTTACAGTTGTTGGAGCGCAGGAATTGGATTTTCGCATATCAATTTTGCAGCCTACTACGGGCTATCACCACTTTTGTGGTGGGATTTCGAAATTGAAGCAAGTCACGGGCAGAGTGCACCAAGATCTCCAGCGTTATGATGTTGGCCTGATCGCTGGTGCAGCTCCTCGTTGATTTGTGATTGCAATCTGTGCTCTTATGGATGTCCGGTACATGGCACAGTCTCCTTCGCCTGATGAGAATTTACTGGCGCATTGTCATATTCCGTACCTGAAGCTTCTTGTCCGGTCCGGTCCGTCCGTTCTCTCGGGTCTGTTCTAGAATTCATTTCCCCGTGTCCCCATTTGTATATGCTTCTTGATGCCCCTATACGCCTGGGTCCTTCTGACAGTTAATATCCGGGTTCATTCTGATCTGTCCGTTAGTCTATTCATTTCCCTTTCATTTAACTTGTCCCCCCTGTTTCATTTAATCTCCGGCTCCATTCTCAATCGTCCGCAGCAGTTCATATCCGTTAGTACATTTTCTACATAGCCCTCTGATCCGAAGACTGCGCTTCGGCTGGAAACCCGTCAGATACACTACAGTATATAAACCCTTTGTAACCCGTAGTATTTCCTCAGTTCGAATATTAACTTAGACTCTGTTCAATCCTCGTGTCCTCTCGGCTATTAGGATTATTATCCTAGTCCGATCCTCCGAGCCTCGGGATTATATCCCTAAGGCTAAATACCTCCGCCTCTACCTTCGGGTAGTCTATACCTTGTTAGTTTCTACCCGGACGAAGTCTCGGGTAGTCTTCCCTCTTTCGTCCGGCCCGTCCATACCCTTCGGCCGACGATATCCACCCCCCTGTAAATTAGGGGCCCGTACTCGGGTAAAGAGCGCAGCGCACGAGCTGAAGCTAAGCCCCTCCGGTCCGACCCGTTGGACACGGTCTTAACACGCGTATTGATAGATCGCTTTTGATCTTTCATGAAAACAAAGATGTTATCATCTCCTTAGGGGCTCGGATGGGGACGAAGAAGCCTATCGACAACTGGTTCATACTGAAGCTCGAACTTATGCAGAGCATCACTGCCAGCTCACGCAAAGTTGGCGCCCTCATTCAATGGTCCGCAGACACCACTGAGCACGCTCACATTTCTGAGATTAAGGACCCTGCGTGGCACACCAATAACAACGACTATGATCCTCAAATTTGTCGTTATTTAGATTGCCAGGAGAAGCTGCGACGTTTCGCAATTGCTACGACACTGAAGAGTACTTGCGCTGATTCTAACTCAGAAGAATTCTTTGAGGACGAGGACGACGAGGAAGACGAGGAAGACGATGGAGATTGTGATGAACCGATGGACCCGCGTACTGCGCTCTTAGCACAGCTGAACCAAACCCGCATCACCACTAACTACTTTACCAAAGCAAAGAAGTTGGTTGCCACGAGATGCGATAACATTTCTCACCCTCCTCGGACATTTGTTGCTGCCTCCACCACTATTCATCTCAATTTTGACCCTACTCGCACAGGGTTGAAAATCGACGAGGTTGCCAATGACTTCAACATACCAGATTTATGCGAGGTTCTTTCCGACTTCTTGCAACGTGACACGAGGAACGGAGAAACAGGTCATGGGTTGGGGGTTCAAAGGAGACAGCTAATTGACCGTCCCTCAGTTCATCCTTTTGAACGTATCCAGATATGGCATACTGTTCGCTTGCAACAAGTTTCCTTCTACGACGCCAGCATTATCTTACCCGCACAGACTGTGCATGCCTTCCCTCCATCTCCTGGGAGTGGGTGGCCAAAAGGCCGCTGGGATGCTGTCCTCGTCAATATTGATCGAGCCTATGATTGGCCTAAGTCGGGGTTGACGGGTGAGTTTGTTTATTGTGATACCAATCTCGCTCATCGTTGACACATCCCCCCTTTTTTGAAGGGCACCGTGTCTGCGAATTGCAGCTCATAATGCGCCCAGTTCCCCGGCGAGGTTCATAAATCACATGGCGAGATCAATATTTGTGCTACGTGCGTAGTTTCAAAATGGGTGCGGTTGATCCAGTCACCGAGATGCACATATTGAAACGCTGTAAACATGCCAATGGCGCGCCAGTGGGTGACATAGTTCCCCTTAGTCAACTTCGTGCATTCGTTCATATCATTCCTCAACTAGGTCATGCGGCAGATGCGTGGTTGACAAAGGCAAATTCTGCTCATTACCATTCATCTTTTTTCTTAAACAAGTACTTTGACAAACAGATATATGCTGCCCTCTCGCAAGGATAGATACCTTTACTGTACCCCACTAGTCAAAAAGAATTACAACAAGTGAAATCGGTTGATTTGAGTAGTATGAATGTGAGTCCTGACAAAGCCGACACCAGGGTGTGAATCCCAACAAGGCCGTCAACACCCGTGCACGCCTGTGCACACTTGTGCAGGCTGCACAGACACTGCTAGTATTCAGTAGTCAGATACATCGCACACTGGCAAATCTCCTACCAGACACCATTCCACAGCATGTCTTCCAGTTCAGACTCATCAGCCAGTGGTGAACCACCAATGACGACAACCTCGTCACTCAAACTTCCTGGCGCCACTTCATTCGACACTTACCTTTGTGGGGCATCACTCAGCTCTGCGGGCTTCCCACCTGTAGGCGGACGCACAGTTAATACTGTCAAGGGCCTTTTGAGGGCAGAGCTTGATGGCCATGTCATTGATGAGTCTGGCCTTGCCCAGATGAAGTTTACCGACTCCATTTTCCGTGCGCTCATCCCCGTATCAACCTTCCAAAATCATCACGTCAAAAAGATCAGGTACCACAAGAAGGACGGCGCATCTGTATACATACAAAACAAGTGGAATTACAGCCGCAGGAAAAAGAGCAAGGGTTCAGGGAGGGACACCACCGATACAGACATCGTTGACTCAGATGATTTGCGTGCAGAACTTGAGGCCTTGGATTCTCATGGTTCAACAATCTTCTCCCAAGGGACCGACAGCGGGAGTGACAATGAATTCAATGGCAGTGTAAAGGCAGGATCAAAGAGGAAACAGAAAAAGAGTTCGACCGAGAGGGACTTACAGTACCTGTTCCATGCTGTTCAGTGGGCCCTGCGTAATCGAACTGGATATGCGAAGAAACTTCCCTATGAAATTTCGCCCATCGAGCGGTACTGGTCTGCCGAGTTTGCCAACTCACCCATACCAGACCTATACAACTCGCAGAAGCCCGATGTCGCCCTGTTCTATTACATGAACAAACGTGAGGAAAAGAGATGGGTTGATGTCTTGAGCTTCGTGGAACACACCTCCAGCAATTTTGTTGCATCTCCTGATTTATCAGTGTATTGTGGATCTACCACCAAGGTGTACCTCATCATGCGAGAACAACCGTGGTGTCGCTTCGTTCTTGCCTACTCCATTTGTGCAGAAAAACTTTGCACCCATTATTTTGACCGCTCAGGCCTCATCATATCCCTTCCGACCCCCATCCATACACACCCGATCAGTGTGGTCGCCTGGAAGCTGATGATGACAAAGATTACCTTCAAGCCGTCTATAAAGATGAATGCGAGATCCTCCACAGCATCAGCGCCCAGACCGACCAAGTTGCAAAGATTTTGGATAGACGTATCGCACAATGTCTCTCACAATCTACCGGATGCTTCCCCTTGCGTCGCCGCTTTCTCAGTGGGGTTCAGACTACTGAACCCTTCTCCCTCGAGGACTCAGATGTCACATCTGATGAATCAGATGAAATGAGGGGTGGGAACCTGGGTACGTCGGACTTTGCCTTCGACGAGTCAGGCTCAGAAGGCTTAGATGACTAAGTATTATCAATGTATGTGAAACCCTCGTTTCGTGTATGACTTCCACGCTGACATGGTTTCTCATCCCACTTTTTGTGTCCACTTTTGGACATTTTTTGTTCACCAGCGTAGTTTCTCATCCCCTACTTTTTGTGCCTGCTTTTGGACATGTCTTGTTCGCTATTCTTGGAGTCCTCGTGTCAGCTTTATTAGTGACTATTACCGCACCATCGCTTCTTCCCCCACTTCCAGACTTCTCTGGTCCCAGCTTCTCGAATTGTTGTGTCCATTAGGATCACCGCAGTGATCAGATATTTGCGATTGCCCTGTATGAAGTATTGTCACTTTGGTGATCTGACACAATTTTTTTGTCCTATTCAACCCAGAACGTCTTATAACTTTGTGTGTTTGTATTAGATAACTTTTTGTGATGTACTTTTCAATATGATGCTCAATGTGACCCCCAAATCTGTGCGTGACAAATCTTCAAATTGAGGTGTTACCCATTGATCAGTCAATTCATTTAGCTACGATTCAGTGGACTCAATTCAATCATTATTTGTCAATTAACATGCGTTTGTAGGCACTGGTATGCACGAGATAGAAGTATTCAGGTTCCTCCCCCCCTTCCCTCAGTGACTCCCACCATCCCTAGCGCGGTGTGTTGTCCCTCCTCGACATGGAGCTGCATTCTGGTCCAGTTTCATTCAATTTTGATGATATCCCAGATCAAGGCCTATCGAACATTCCCGATCGACCTCAGGATGAAGCCGCATACTCACAAGATGACTCGTTTGGCCTTGGCCAAGCTAATCAGTCGCATCCTGATCCATTGTTGTGCAGAATCCCTGTGAATTTTGGTGAAGTCTCAGCAGATGAGGATGGCTTTAATCTGGATAGGAATGCATTTGGTGGTGAGTATCATCTTGCTGCTGGTTTTCAATTCACTGATCTCGCATTTGAAGCTTTCTTTGATTTCACAGCTTATGCCAGCACCAGTGGACCATCAACTAGTCATGCTGGTGCTAGTGTCCCTGCTCTGATCCTGCGTTCAGAAGAGATTGACGTGCTCTATCCGTTACCACCTCCCCGGGCACTGCAGGGGACCGTCGAGAGAATGCAGCGCTCACGACACATCTCAGCGCCATATCCTACACCGGAACACAAATTCACGGCACAGCAGAGCTATTGCTACAATCGACCCGCAAATGCTGCAGCTCTGTGCAAATCTGCCCACCGCCCCTGCAACATCCACCCACACTGAACAGGTCACCCACACCACTTCTGCCGACTCTGTTGCCCCCGCCGTCTCTGTTACCCCCGCCGTCTCCGTTGCCCCCGTTGTCTCCATTGCCCCCATTGTGATCTCCATAGAGCCTGCCCCTCAGCAGCCCGTCGCACCTGTCACCATCTGGGTGTCATCTGACGTACAGAAGCAGATCACAGTTCGCGCAAAAACCAAGCTTGTCCAATATTGGTTGACATTGCATGCGATGGCGGGCAGCGATGCTCAGAAGCGAGCAGTCGTCAATCTCGCAATCGCGGACGCGATTCCTGGCATCATTGGCATGCATGGTAAGTTTTCCAATATCTAATTCCGAGTTTGGAACTCACACTTTTATTTTTTTAGTCCATGTTTCCAATCCAACAACGGCGAATCAGCGTCAACAGCTGATGGGGGCATGGACCACCATGTTCACCAATCTGGTGAAGCTCGTGCGGGTCTGTGCCCTGTTCGGCTTCGACATATACCCCCCTCAAGGTTCTAACGTCGTCCCTGACGAATTCCGGAGGCGTGTCATAGATGTGGTGATCAACGATCAACGTCGCCCTCTTGTGTTCATGCATCAATTCACTGTCAATAGTGTACGTTGTATTCCTTCCTTCCTCGTTTCGTAATTTAATGTTAGTTCAGGCCAGGGACGTAACGATCTTGGATGGCGTGCTCAACAATTCGTTCATATTACGCATGGTCATCCGTTTTGTGTGGTGCAGCAACACCGGCATTTCGGATTGCATCACCAACCCACTGAAAGATTTCAACTCGATATTTGCTGCTTTTGGGGCCATCATGAAGCTGATATTGTTTGAGCAAATGTTACATCCGCCCGTTACTATCACACACTCACAGCTTGATGTGAGCAACATGTTCCTTGCAATTCTTCAGTACATTCAAGGTCTTCATGGTGTGCAGAAGGTTACATTTGACAATTACAAATCTTACACTTTTAGGATTGGGAGCTATCAGCAATGGTCCACAAACATATTGGCACCGCTTGACGTATTGTTGACATTGTAGTAGCTTCTAGGATTATCACACTGTACTGGACCTTCAAAGGACTTTCATCTGACAGTATGTGCGCATCGTTCATGCAGTCCTCATGCGCAGACTATATTTTATGTCATGAGCCTCACGGAATTAATATACAGGATCTGGCTCCCATATTTAACCCAAAGAATGTACGTACCTGACCGAGTCCAAAAGAGACACTCAAAAGTAGGGTTCAGCACTAGCTACTACTATAAATCAGCTCAGCCCGCAGATAGCTATGTATCCCCCACACATTCTTTTAAATCTATACACTCATTGGTTTTGTTTTAGCATGACGAGCGAAAGCACATCTGGTCGGGGTAAGTTCTCACTACACGCGCACCACCATTCACGAATCTAGGAAATCAATATTACTATGACAGGCATTTGAGCCGCGAAGCAAAAGGTGATGGACAACACAGGTAAGTTCTCTCTACATTATTGGATTCGGAATAAACCAGGGCTTATTGTCTGTTGTGCTAGTCTGGAGGATTGGCATGAGCCAAAAGCGACAGCACCCCAGCATGCCCGAAGAGCCCAAGAAATGCTGCAATCCACCTGCGCAAAAGAAACCTTGCACGGACACCACCACCGGGGGTATCACTCATCCAGCAATCCCACAGGCTTCTACTAGAAAGCATCGAGGTAAGCGTGACTGTTACTGCACACTAACTAGTATGCAGTGAAGTGACCACCCACAGAGTTCAACATCGATGAAGGCAGCACAAGCATTACCAAGCACGGGCCGCCACCAAAGAAAGGTCAGCGTTTTATACTGTCAAATTGGTTCAGTGGTCATCTGTATTTTCAGCACGAAAAGAAACCAAACGGAAGCCGACTTCATGTCACGCCTCCAAAGACATGCCTTGTAGCATCGACGATGCATTTTTAGGTGATGAACCTGAGGAGATATCTGACTTTCAACCTGGCTGCGACTCGGAAGCGGATGACGAGGAAGATGCCGACGACTCAGATGAGGCCGAATCTATCGTGAAGTTCCTGTCAGCAGAAGTAAGTACAGTTACTGTTTACATTACTGCTAACCACAACTTCAATTGATACCCCTCAGGTACCAAAATTTGTCTCAGAGGCCGAAAAGCTCGATTTCCCACTGACAAAACCAACCTGGCCTCCGAGTCAAGCAGCTACATCAAAATTGATGAGCGCTCCTGTGGCTACCAAGGTCAGTTGAGTCTTCATCCTGGAAGTACAGTGTCATCTATGCTGAACAACTTGCGCCTCATAGGTGAGGCAGACTGCTGAACCATTCCCCTTCTTGTCGGCCCAACCACGGGCTCCTGTGGCTTCCAGGGTAAGTTTATTCCTCAATGCCATCCATGCTGAAAATGCTTGACTGATTCCTTCAGCAGGCAAAATCCCAGTCCACGCATGATCAAACCAGGGTCAGTTGTTCCCTCAATTGTCATCTACGCTGAAAATCATAAACGATGCTTTACTGATGCCCCTCAACAGGCAAAAACTCAGTTTAATGCACATGGCCATATCAAGGTAAGTTGACGTTTGATGCCATCCATGCTGAAAATGATGATCATTGACTGATGCGCTCAACAGGCAAAGACTCATTCCGCGTGTGATCGTAAACGAGCAAATGAGGTGAGTTCGCTTTTCTCATGCTTCTTGCTGTAATTGAAGTCACACACTGCAGACTCCAACCTGGGCAGATGATTCCAATGATGGAGTCATCGCATCAGAGAACTCGGAAGGACTCAAGGCCATGCCAGACGACCACAGTGAACACGAGTCTCCAAAGGACGACTTTATCGTAGTAGACGATGACGACGACGATAGCGGCCATCGTGAAGAGCCCAAACTTGTACGGAGTGCAAACGCAGGAAAGTTAAAGCTGATGGATCAAACTAGCGACACCTGTCGTGTCGTCCAACGAGCGATACTTGAGGCAAAGGTTCATATGACCTTTGTCGATGGTTATCCAGAGCTCACTGAAAAAAATCGATTCACATGAGACACGCTCTCAACAGCAGCTCGCACGTGTGGTGTTCTACCCATTCAGCATCGCCTCAAGACTGATGACTCGTACACATCTGTGCTTTCAACTCTGGTATGTCATTATTTTTAAAAGAGTACTATTATAACAATGATCACATGCAGGTTGAGGCTCGAGTGCCGCTTTTTCGTACCGAATTGAAGGATGACACTTGTGCACAAGTGACAGCCTATTACCGTCTTGGTCCCGACTGTATTGATACTTCCAAGGCTTTGCTGGCGAGCCATGTATATCATTTTGCGCAGCATTTTGATGTAGGTTTCTATATTTCATGTTTTATGTTACTTATTCAGTGTCACACGTGGTTTCCTTCTCCAGGAGAAAAATGTCCCTATTCCGCAGGCAGCAAAACCGTACTCTGCAGATATATTGCCTTACTTAATGAAGGGGCGCTACTTCAATGGGCCAAAGTCGGTTGGTGTGAAATTTGCAGACCGTTTCAAGGAGATCTCAGGCAACAAGGCCCAGCGGCCTGAGGTGACGATTCCAATGGTCGCATTGACCAGTACTTCGGTATATTTTCGGTTCTCAATCTACTCACAGTCCGTGTATTAACAAGTGCATAGGTGTAGAGTTTAAAAGTCCGGTTAAGTCCGGTCTTTTGCCTTATTTGGAGGCAACCGGACCAGGACCAGTCTTTTTATTCCCACGATATCAGTGAACCTGGACTGGACCCGTAAAGACCGATGTTTGTGGTCCTTTGCGGTCCTGCAACCGGTTTTAGACCGGTTGCCACCACAACCGGTCCTGTGGCAGTGTAGTACCCCTTCCCACGATTCCAACGGTCTAATTTTTGTAGTAAACGGTTAAGATCTGAGCAAGATATGAGCATTATAAAAAAGGGTTCCTAAACTCTGCCCTGCATGTGAGTCAAATATGAAATGTCATTACTATGCTTAAGTTTCTTGACGAAATATGTGCTGCTAGTCAAGGCGATACTATAGCTAATCTTATCTTGTCAATAGGGTAAGATATAAGCAAGATATAAGCTTGACAAAAAATCGTTATCAGGCTTGTCTTTGAAAAATAAAAGTTGTTATAAGGGTTAGGTGTCTTGACGAAATATGTGCTGCTAGTCAAGGCGATACTATAGCTACTCGTATCTTGTCGAACACTCAAGGTTTGGGTAAGTTATGAGCCAATCAGTGATTTTGACTGATTTTGACTTGCTGTTCTAACATGTCTGATCTTTGTGCTAGTCTTGGAGCATGATAAATCATCAAGAGTTATCTAAATTTGATGTTCCATACCATTTTTGATGTCTACGAACACACTGGTAAAGGTTTTTAAGCTTGGAAATCAATCCCTGGTTCAGTGCCAACAAGCCTAAAAACACACCCCACAGATTTATACGAGCCATTCTTAAAATGCTTGTAACTTTCCCAAATCTCAACCGATTTTGAAGATCAGACCACCGATAGAATCGCCTAAGTGAGCACTACCCACATATAGGCAACCGGTCCCACAATGGACCGGTTGAGACCGGTCTTTCATTTTTCGCAAAAGTTAGGCAACTGCAACCGGACTTTTCTGGACCTGAGGCAACTGGCAACCGAGGTCCGGTCTTTTTCGGTCCGGTTTCGGTCCGGTTGCGGTCTTTTTTCGGTCTTGCAACTGGACTTTTAAACTCTACATAGGTGTATGCCACGCTCTTGTGGAAGGCCAGCAAGTCTCCCTCAAAGTTCAATTTCACCGGCAACCAGTTCAGCTAGTGCTGCCGTGGTCCAGTTCGGTCAGGTTCACAGAGGGATGAGCGAAAACCAAGAACTGGACCTAGGTCCGGTTCTACCAGACTCAACGAACCCCAAACTGGACCTTTGTGAACGGTTCGGAATGGTCAGGTCCGATTATTTTCACGTTCGAATGTGAACCAAACCTAAAAAAAATTTACAGCGAGCAAAAAAAAACATAGATAGTTTACAGCGCGCAAAAAAAATGTAGATAGAACTTGTACTCATAGCTACACATCCAACACAGCTGCTTCTGCCTCAACCTTCGTGGAAACATGGCCATTCCTGTATGCTGCCTTCAACAACTGCAGTGAGCTGAACGTGGATGCTGCGAGTCCATTGCGTCGTACAGTAGAAGTGATCCCTCCGCTCGAAAAAGCCTGTTTGGAGGGAATGGAGCTGCCTTGAATGGGCAAGTAGTCTCGTGCAATGTGTGCTAGTGTAGGAAATTGCAATGAGTGAAGCTAATGAACAATTTAAGTAGCAAATAAACAGGTCATGATGAGATTACTTACCCCCCACCAGGCAACAATGTTGTCAGCTTCCTCTAGCGGCGAAGACAGATACATTGTGAGTTCTTGACGAGGATTATGAGCACGTTGGTCCGCGGCTTGACGTGTTTTGATGGCCTCGCGCATCCACACATCACCGTACCGATTTTCATGCAAGGGTCTTGTTGGCGGAGTGGGTTCTTTGGCAGGTGCTCGAGTTGGTGGTTCATAATACTTGTCAAACTATAAATGTAAGTTCAGGAAGGATAATGAGCAGTCAGAACTAATACTACTTACCACAGCCTTGAGGTGAGCCTTCCCGTTTGCAACGTCTCGAGTGTCCCATCGATCTTCGACATAGGCAAGTTTGTAGTTGGGGTCAAGGACTGTGAATGTAATTATATGAGGGGTGTGCATGCAACATAGAAAATAATATTAATGCTTACCAAGACAAATGAAATATACATCGGAGTCACTCGTTTTCTTGTAGTACTTGTCGACGTTCTTGAGTCCTTGCTTGATTGCATCTGCGATCAGTGCGTACTGCTCATCGTTTGCCATCTCTTGCCACCGGTTAGCAAGGCATTCCAATGTAGGGATTGTTTGTGACGCAGTTGGGTGTTTCGCAGATGAGAACAATTGTTGGGCAGTCGCTGGTTCCTTCAGGACTTGATGAACGAGCGCGAGGTGTTTCCAATTGTTCCGATCGAGCTTGAAATCATTGTAAGACTTGTTGTGAAGGTTCGGCACTTCTTTGCTTTCATCAGTGAGGTTTGTGAAGCAGTTCACAGCCTGTTCAATTATGAGTATCGAACTGATAAACACTGATAATAATAATAAAGACTTACCCAATGTAAGAGTAGCATGCGATCAAGACATTTATATAGAGAAGCCCAACGAGTCCTAATCCACTGCAATAACTCGAGCGCGGGGACTTTCTCTTCTTTGCAGGCCTTCTTGAAGAATGCACAAGCTTGAGGCGATTTTCGAATCTAACAATGCCAATCAGCAAGAGTATAGAATACTAATGTAGTACATACCTGCTCAATGAGTGCGAGGGCTTTACCAAGCGAATCACCAGTGTCGAACACATCATCTTTCTTGCAATCACCGTTAACTTCCATGGCTGCGAGCTCCTTATTCAGAACATCGAGATCATTGTCGTTCTCCGTATCGAGTGCCTGACGGATCTTCTTCATAAGCGCAGCTTGAGGAGTAGGTGCAACTGCATCTACAAAGTGTCGTGCAGCAAGGTTTAGTATGTGTTCCTGGCATCTGATGCGGTGCGTGGCAGGTATCCACTGGACACCCTCGGGATCAATTTCACGAGCGACCTCCTTCATTGCAGTATCGTTGTTGCTCGCATTATCGGAGGTCATCCACCCAACCTATATGAATCATTAGCTTTGCTGCAGGATAGTAGGCCAGACCTTACCTTTTCTCGGAGGTTGTATGTGTCAATTGAGTCGATAAGCATACGAGCGATGTTTTGCCCGCTGTGATTGCCCTCGATGTATTCAAAACTAAGCTGCTTGCGACGTAACTCCCATTGCTGGGGTTTATCATCTGGATTCCAAATATAGTGACCGGTGATGGAGAAAAACGGGTCGCCGATGATCAAAGTCCAGGAGTCAAATGTCATAAAAACTTTGCTATCAACTTTTGCAAGACGCTCACATATGACATTGACTATGGCTTCCATGCGTGCCTTGATGGTCTCAGTGAGCTTCGTGCGGTGAGGGATGTCACGTTCAGTAAGGCCAGAGCGAACATAGCGAAGTAGGTTTCGGAAAGCTGGTTTGTCGACCAGCTGCAGCGCCTCGTCTTCGGTCACAATAAACTCCATTATGTACTCTAAGAGCCCAGCCTTGGTGAATGTAGGTGCTTTGGTGACGAGTATACTATCAAGGGTAGATTGCCTCGAACTGTCAATGATTTAGTGTCACATTATACAAAAGGTTAGTTAAAGCTCACAGGGCCTGATCCTCATCAGCTGGAATAGCGCGAGGGTGCATTACAATTCCTGCAGCTTGACAGCGAGCCTTGTAGAGTTGAAAGTGGTTTTTTTTGCTGATAGATATGTGTTAGCGCAAAACGTCAAGAGATGTCATTGAGAGGACATGTTAAGACCGTGTTCAACGGGTCGGACCGGAGGGGCTTAGCTTCAGCTCGTGCGCTGCGCTCTTTACCCGAGTACGGGCCCCTAATTTACAGGGGGGTGGATATCGTCGGCCGAAGGGTATGGACGGGCCGGACGAAAGAGGGAAGACTACCCGAGACTTCGTCCGGGTAGAAACTAACAAGGTATAGACTACCCGAAGGTAGAGGCGGAGGTATTTAGCCTTAGGGATATAATCCCGAGGCTCGGAGGATCGGACTAGGATAATAATCCTAATAGCCGAGAGGACACGAGGATTGAACAGAGTCTAAGTTAATATTCGAACTGAGGAAATACTACGGGTTACAAAGGGTTTATATACTGTAGTGTATCTGACGGGTTTCCAGCCGAAGCGCAGTCTTCGGATCAGAGGGCTATGTAGAAAATGTACTAACGGATATGAACTGCTGCGGACGATTGAGAATGGAGCCGGAGATTAAATGAAACAGGGGGGACAAGTTAAATGAAAGGGAAATGAATAGACTAACGGACAGATCAGAATGAACCCGGATATTAACTGTCAGAAGGACCCAGGCGTATAGGGGCATCAAGAAGCATATACAAATGGGGACACGGGGAAATGAATTCTAGAACAGACCCGAGAGAACGGACGGACCGGACCGGACAAGAAGCTTCAGGTATGGAATATGACAGGACATGAACATACCGACTAATGTGAGTGCGGAGTGTAGAAATTCCTCCTTGAAATATGTGCCTGCTCTCAGGTTCACCAGCATCCTTACCAAATATCAGTAGGAAACAATGCATATAGCGCTAACTACGTACTTGCAAGGGTTGCATACCCAGTGCGTTTCATGGCGAGTGAAGGTAGTGTGAATGTCAGCGGTACGTTCGCTCTTTGCCAAAGTAGCTTGCACAGCCTTGGGTTCAGTGCCGTCCTCAGTTTCAGCATCATCCTCGGGTTCAGATTCATCTTCGGCTTTGGGCTGGTCAGCACCAGGCTCCAAAGGATCAGTATCATTACCAGAGTCGCTGTCGTCAAGGCTGTCATCAGATAATAAAGACGATAGAACTTTCTTGCAGGCCGGTTGAATTTCATTAGCGCTGGATAAAGTGCGTTTTCGGCTCGTCGAGGAATAAACATTCTCGGTATCCCGCAGGCAAGCAGATGGCTTGGACTTGCGAACAGATCGTCGAGAACCAGCTGTAACTGGCACTGGTTTGCAACCTGTGAGAGTAGGCGCAGAGGAAGGAGTAGAGAGCGGGACAGTATCATCAGGATCATGATAAAAGACGATATCCTTTGCGTCCTTAAGAGATCCATCAGCATTGAGGGCACATGTGTCAGATTCAGACATGTTGAGTGGAAATATCACTCACCTGGTGGGGCTTGCTCCTTTTAACTGCGAACAAAGTAAACAACAGATCTCCAAAGCGATATGCATCGAAGGATCCTGAAAATATATCAATGTTAAAATAAATTAAAATGTGCACAAGTCCCTGTAGGGTTGATGCATCAAGTCTGTTAGTTTTCAGTAATAGGTAATGCATCAACTCCGTACATTACAAAGCCTCACAATGCATTGGTGATGCATTAGAACATGCTAACTATCAGACTTGAGTACCTTGTGTAGTACTATACTTTGCTCTTCCCCCAGCCGGTTATTGTCCCCGGTAACTTCAAGACGGTAACTTTGAGACCGGCAACTTCATTCATCAGTGATGTAATACAAGGTACACTACATAGGTACCAACAGTAGACAGAAAATCCGAAGCATCAGGGCATATTACCCGGGATCGGTAACATGGCAGTCGGATTGCCCAGTATATCTTGTGGAGAAATAAATGGGGCCCATATGCTGCAAAAACGGGCAGTGAGGCGATGGCGAATATTGGCTTGCTGCGATGCATAAGCACATAGGCCTTCATCCCGGGCAGCAGCCTCACGGCGGGCAGCAGTTCCTTGTTCTTCTCCATTGCAGGGGGCGGACTCGTAGACCTGGAGGACTCCCTGCCCTTCCCACCAATTTGCCTGCCAATTAAAAAATTGCAGGACCCGGCGCATCTCCTCCTGGAGAAGATCTACTTCTTCAGCCCAACGAAGCGCCCTAGCACGGGATTTACACCATTCAACGCGAACACCTAGCAAATACTGAGATTAATTCCACCCAAACGAAAAAAAAATCAAAACAAAGCCTTACCATCGACATCCCCACCATCTGCACAGCCGTCCACACCGTCCATCATCCAAATCCATGTTAGCCTTCGCCTTCCCTCTCCCTGAGTGGCAAATGGATCAATGAGTGGCTTCACATCGTCATCAGAGAGGTCCTGCAACCGCCCGCGCCAATCTACTTTCTTCAGAATGGGTGCGAGACGTTTGAGCGCCCCCCATGCGGTCCTATAGCGCTTCACGCAGGCCGCCTGCCTGGCATGTACACGTGTGAGTGCATTTTGAGCCCGAGTGTTGGCCCCTTGGCCTCGAATCCACTCTCTCTTGAAATTTAAGAGGGAGCAGTGTACACGGAGGCACTGCCTAAGTTCTTCTAAAGCGTCGTGAGCTTGCGCAAACCGCAACTCCCACTCGATATGCTGGAGGTGGGGATCGCAAGCATTGCCATTCAATGCAGACGGGAGCCACAGTTTTATGAGCTCAGCATTATCGAGATCACTGGTTGCTGACGCGGTGACAAGCACTTGCACCGATGGCACGTACAGAAGTTGGGTCTGCCTCCATGAGTCAATCTTTCGACGAAGAGAAATCCTTGTGCGGAGGACACTCAATTTCTGTGTATCTGTGGCATGAACGCCCAGATTGTCGGCTACGACCTTCAAACGCCGTCTTGTAGAAACTTTTAGTGTGGTAAGGGAGACACAGGCTAATCACTCACTGTTCTTCTTCGAGGTCCATACCTGATGCAACGAGTACACTTGGCGATACGTCAGGGTGAAGTGAAAGATCTACACCACGCTCGAGCTCCTCGGCCTCGAGCTGGGCCAAACTCAAGCGCGCACTGGCTTGCGTAATTGCTGGTCGATATATTCAGTAGGGTACACCAAAGAGATATCAAACCAAACTTACTGATGCCTTTCGGCTCTAATGGGTTGGTAACTGTCGTATTGTTCGGGTTTTCCTCCCATGCCTCCATTTCAGCCTTCCAGGCCATGCGGTTTTCAGAAGAAATGACGCTATCAAACTCCTCGAAAGCAGCACCGTGTTCAGCCTTTTCTGTCTGAGCTTCTTTTATCTTGAGCAAGAGAAATGATCCTAAGACCAACTCTATCAGTTTTCACGCATGTAATACCACGCAACTAGAGCTCACCGAGTCCAACCACTTTCTTCCAGTTCCAGTCGCCGAAATGGTCGTCTAGTGTGTCTCGACGACATCCTGGACCCATAGCCTTCGTGCTTGAAGCTACAGGATTGATATTGGACCAGCCTCGCTCTGGTGCCTCGCCATCTGTGCGCCCCACAAAGCGAGTAAAGTTGAACGAAAAAATGGTTTGGCACTTGGAGACGTGCGCAGGGAGATGAAACTTAGGCACAAAAAAACGGATCGTCCTCGCAACATAATTCAAGTGGTGTGAAGGCGGCAAAGACAGCATGCGCGACCAAAGATGCTTGTGCCATTGGCAAGCAATGTCATATGACACGTTCAAGGCATCCACCGTCGAGTGTCGTAGTGATGAGAAAAACAAATAATCCATGTTCAAGTACCTGATTGTGTTTGTCAGATCAGATCATAAAATCAGTGAGAAAACACACTTCTCTCCCTTTTGAAGGTCGCCGACTCCATTGGGACGCTTCATATTATGACGTGCGCAATCAACAGTACCCACTCCCGTTGCCGCAAGTCCTTGAGACGATTTGGTTTCTGCCATATTCACGGCATTATGGTTCGAGCATGTGCTTTTCTGTAAGTTAGAATGGTCAGATGGCATCTTGATGCAAGCGGTGAAGAAACATACCTCTTGTACGTCTCCAATCCTGTCCAAGATGTAAGACTTGTAAGATTTCTCCTCTATGAAATAAGCCCAACCTTGTGAAAGGCTGGGATCAGTCTCGTCGGATGACACGGCACGTCTTTTCAGACGAAAGTTGGCATCAATCGCTAGAAAAAGACCATAAAGCCAACTGGGACATGATCAGCGCTCCCGACCACCTCGTGATATACATCAGACTCACCCTTTGGCCTTCAGGGCATCTTGCCAATCATCTGGGAGATTTTTCCCAGGTTGCAGGACATGCAGGGCATAGCACAGCACACTGATCCTCTGAAGTACCTGCCACACCACTTGGATCATGGCCGCGACCTGAGCGTTTTAACATCACTAAATGACGCCATTGACGAATCATGCGCATGAAAGATTCATAATGGTCCTGAAGCGACAGTGTGAACTGAGAAATTAACACTTAGAGAGATTAAAACTTACCTTTTGTCGCGTCAAGCCCGTGTTGTCTGTTAAACGAACCAGTGAATGATAAAACTCATATGCGGAGGTCTTTGATTCAAAGGATAGGACATGATAGTGATGAAGAACACGAAATGTTGCGGCCAATCGTGGATCAGTAGAAGTCGATGGATACCAACCAGCGCGCAATAGTTGCTTGGTATGTGTCTGGGAGGTCGTGCAACCACAGAAGTCCAGCCCAATCTCATGTACGCCATTTGTGTCAATGAGAACAAATTCATCATTGAATGCTTTCTTTGGAAGAATACACCGTTCGCCAATTGTATGACCAAGCTGTACGCGAAGACCCATAGTTTTCAATGAAATGCGCTGAAAAAATTGACCAGTCCATTCCTAGGAGGCTAATGAGCGATCAGGACTTTCACAGCTAAGAAATAAAGCTGACCTCTATATGATGAGTAGGCAACCATATGTGATACTGGATGATACAGAGACCACAGTATAATTGTGAATCTAAGCAGTCCTGACACCGATATCGAGGGGGAGTCGATGTTGGACATGGACATCCAGGACACACATCAGAAGTGTAACCTCCGCGTCCCTCGTGCCGCAGCAGTTCCGCCAGAAATAAATCGCGTTCATTCATCCAGATGAGAAGGAGGTCGTCCTAAGGTTTCATTCAATGGGAGCAATCACTTATCACTAAATTAAACATACCGCGGGCATTCGCTTGCGCCCTGGTGTATTCTCTGAATCGTCTAGTAGTACAAATGGATCTGGTTCTCCGAAATCATATGAAAGATCACAGAAATCCTCTCCTGGAACAGCAGATTGATTGTCGGGTTCATAAGATGGCGATACGGACATGGTTCCCCGGATTTGCTGCCTAGAAACCTTCAAAATGCCATCTCGGCGGGACGAAAATGTGAAAGAGGCGTGGATTGGTGCTTGGGAACGCTGGTTGGGTGGTGTATAGTGGTTTAGTCGAGCTCGTTTTCGGCTTGGGTTTGATTGCCCATGCCCACGGCTGTTGATCTGGCGGAAGGTCCACGGAAGAGGTGCGGCCTGAATAGTTTGCAAGGAAGGACCCGATGATTCATTGTTGGCACTTGTGCTAGCCCGCATTCCAGTTGACTGATTCAACATCGCAATGGCTGGCTGCAGAACTTTTCGTTTCGAAACTTCTCACGCCAGAAAGACCGGGATCCGACGCAACACGAACAAGACCATATGCCATTGATAAAACTCTACAGAACAACTAAAATAGTGCCCAGGGTTCCACCATCTCCACTTTGCCCTGATCAATAGCCTCCCGAAGCAGCCTCTCCCCAATTGCGATGGATTCAACTTCATGATATTCAGCATTTTGAACGCCCAGAACACAGTTCAATGCGTCTTCCCTAGTAGCATTGATAAATATTATTAAAAAAATGACTGAAACAAACTGGACTTACCAGCCTGCTACGACGCCAATGTGAGAACCACGAACAATATAAAAGAATTGCTTTCGCTTGATTCGCACTAAAATTGTATTAGCGATAAGGCAAATTCAAAGTACTGTTGTTGACACACCTGGTATATTGTAATAGACGCCCTTGTAGCAATGAAGTCGGCATTCATCTGCATCTGCCAGCGATCGTGCTGCATCCTGGAAATCTGAGCTACCTTGATAGACAGTGATGAGATTTGGTGGCGCCGTGGAGACTGCATTATTGATCTGGATGGAAGACGGGATACGCAAGCCTTCAATGAAGAATGGTACCTGGGAGTGCATGATTGTTAGTGCAGGGACTGGAGAGGGACAGTACGTGCCCTCTATAATACCTCTATATAGACCTGCAAAGCGACGTATGTGTCTTGTGGGATCCGAACGTGTCTTGTGGGCATTTGACTTACTGAAATTGTCAAGATTCAGACACGAGGAGCCTGTTCAATACATTTAACACGTATTAGACTTACCAGAAAAGAAACGGTGTGTTGGAGAGAAGCTCGAAGGTCTGAAACTGAGAAGCTCGAAGGTTCTGAAACTTGCATTTGAGTTGCTGAAAGTAGGAGGATAGGATGAACTTAGCCATTGTTCACGGTGGTGTATAGATTACATAATATGGTCCAACCACTTATTTCAGTCCGACCATACAGTTCACAGCTGTAAGTATCAGTTATAATTGAAGCCATTCACCTACATGTCGCAGCTGAGGACCACCGTGATCCATGGAACAACAATGCAGTGATATGTTTACCTATATATGAGTCGCCATGTGTGGACAACAGCTCAGTTTTGCATCCAACTACTGGGTGGCATCACGGCGTCACTTCATTCACACTGAATACTAACTTGAATGAATGCTAACAACAGCTCGAGTTCAGGGGAACTCGTTAATCCTCATGCTACATAGGTAAGTCTATGATGAAATTATCGCGAAAGCATGTCATGATGATGTATATATCACTCCCAGGCAGGTATCTTTAGTCCATTCCTCTGAGATAGCAAGTCTCTCTCGGACTTACCGTCTTACTGTGTTTTATGGTCCGACCGTCTGCAGCATAAGTGCTTCCTAGGTGAGTCTACAATCATATTTATTGACAAAGGTATGTCATCATGATATATATACTACTCCCAGGTGTCTTTTGTCTATTCTTTCTGAGTATGCAAGTCTCACCCCGACTTATCATCTTACTGTATGTTTTATGGTCCGACCTTCACACCAATCGAAGACTCGTTGTTTGGGTCCAAATAGTGTAAGGGTCTATTTAAATGCTTCGTTCTTTTGCTCCTCACGATCCAAGGTTACTTTGCAGTCCCTCCATTTTTCACCATGGCACGCCCAACATTATACAAAACTCATCAGGCTAGACTACAAGCAGCGAGAGAAAAGTGCCGTCGTCATTATCAAAAGTAAGTGATGAAGTGACGGTATCTAGGAGTCAAGTTAACCAAAAGACTCCCCAGGTTTCGAGAGTCTATCCTGGCCAAGAGGCGTCAGTCACGCAAAGAAAAAAAATCTCAAGGCAATGAACCTTCAGACGACGAAGATGAACCAATGTATGTACTGCGTAGACTTGGTTGTGTTAAGGTGTCTGACTTTTACATCAGCGAAACCTTACATGACTGCATTGCTACAGTTAAGTACGCCAAGGATGACTTCATGGCCTATGTGAAAAGTCCACGACGATTCTTCGACCTCCTCGTGGATGAGTACTCCAAAACGATGCCTGACCCCGAGTTACACCCTACCGTGAATGGAGACAAGTCTATATTCGAGCGCGCTATCACACGCTTGGAAGACTTCCTCGACCAAGCTAATCGCGGGCTTGATGGTATCCTTCAGATGTGTGGTGTGAGTGATGAGTGGCGTGCTGCGGATGGTGTCTGCAGGTTCATGAGGGAGATGATAGGGATGATCGAAGACATCTTGTTGCGTCTGGCGGAGGGCGGAGACAGTGAACTATCAATCGCTTTCATGGGGAATGAGTTGTGGTACCAGGAGTACAAATTCCCCGTCTAGTTAGTACATGCCCTGTAGAGCTTCTATCTTGGTTTGCAAGACCTCCAGAATACAATTACAGATGACAGTTTGAAGTGTAGGGGGGCTATGCGCAGATCTCTTTGCGAAGACATGTGCAGGCGCACGGCTCTGTGATTCAACTGCTCTCTTCTCACCATGTCCATGTCGCAGATTGCAGTCCTCACGCGTGACCAGCGCGATATGCTTAAAACATTTTTACCTGCTTTTAAAATTGCTCGTTCCGGGTCAGTGGAAGAGCGGGAATTTTTTTGGGAGAGCATTTACTCCCAGTGGTTCGCAACTTGGCCTGAACGTGCTGTGCATTTTGGGGAGATACCTCACGATCAATTGTTGTCTGACCTGCAGGAGACATCACTCATTGAAGCCATTAGGCGCCATCGTCGAGTATGTCGCGACTCATTTCATGTTAAGGGGGACATATATTGACTGTAGGAGAAGCGCCTTCAGAGTTTTGTACTTATGAACACGTTGTATCAAGAGACACGTGTGACGCTGAAGGAGCATTTTCCTGCGAGGAAGTCGAGAAGGTGAGAGATTCTGGCTGGGTCTTGTACTACAAAAATTGATTCAGTATATCAGGGGATAGACGAGGTAGTCAGTCTGTGTGCACACAAAGTGAGAGGATGCGGGCGTGTCATTATATGCATTATATGTGTAGATCTAGTGTAGATATTGAGAACTTGCCTTGCGCAGCGCATAAATGAGTTAAATTAGTGAAGCTCTAGACATATATATTATCAATAAGGACCGCACAGAAGAAGTTGAGGATCACCGTACTTGAATCTTGTCTCCCGTGGTTGTTTGCCTCCCCAAGATTGACCGCCATACCCGTGAAAGTGCGCTCCATGCATTTTCTTCATTTTTTAAAAAACTTACCCTGCTACAGATGGCGGGCAAGAAGTGGGCTACTCCAGAGCAAGAGGAATTTCTCCTCAGCTTCATGTCTGAGTTCCGCGAGAGTGCCGCAACCAAGAACTACGATGATTTCTTCACGCGCATCTGGGCTCTATGGTTCGAAAGGTGGTCTGAGGAACGTGTCATCTTCAAAGACATGCCAGATGACTATGTTCGCACCCCGGACGACATTAAGGCTCTGGCAAGAGCAGTTGAGATGCGTCAGCAAGTAAGAACATGCACGAAAACCAGATAAAACACATACTGATTGATTTTACAGCAACTGGTTACCTGGTATAGGTGGCAGATAAACCCTGCACGTCATGCTCGCTCAAAAGGGGCCAGGGGCAGTGCTGAAATTTGATACCGTCTTAGGTGGGGGCGTGGAACTCAAAGGTACACGGGCACCCCAAAAAATCGATATTTACTCGCACAAATTCTATGAAGCGAAGGTTAAGAATGTTGCAGACAATGCGATTACAACAGAAAATATCACCAATAGAGGCCCGAAGCTGAACAAGCGCCGTGAGATCACGCAGGCAGATGTACTTGGAGGAAAGCTGAGTCTGTCAAAGCGGATATTGATAGGAAGTATCGCAAGGCGAAAGCAAATTTCGCAAAAAAGCGCCAGCAGCTGAAGTCTGGGAAGCCATTAAAACTCGATGATGCCACAAAAGTGAAGTACGTACCTACTAATCAATTGAATGTCACATTACTGACTTCAATCCTCTGCGGTAGAGCTATTCGGGAGCTAGGTCCAATGCTTGACCGCATCCTCAAATATCTCGCGCACATTACGGGCGGGTGGAAGTTTACGGTTCTTATGGGAGGTCGTGATCCTAGGACGGGTGAAACATCAGTTTTCAAGTGAGCAACATTCGCAAACATAAGGAAAACTGTGCTTATCGTAATCAAGCTATCACGTAGGTGAACTTCAAAGTGGTGCCCAGTTCAATCGTGTGTACAAAGACTTCGATGGAATGCAAGCCGCATTCCTAGCATTCGTTCAAAACGCTCTCGGTATGGCTGAAGTTTCTAAATTCAGAAACACAGACTTACGTGCTCCCCAATCAGCATTTGAGTCTACCCTACCACATGATGAGACAGCAGAGGATGAAGACGAAGAGTCCTCATCAGACTGGGACTTTGACGAAGATAACAACAATAGACGAGGAAAGAGTGTTGAGGAGGATATGAGTCAAGTCGAGGATCTTGCACTCTTTGATACAAACAACCTGTATCGCATGACTCCCCAATCTGCCAGTGATGAAATTCTCGAGGATCACGCTGTGAGTAATAGCTTACCAATATGCAGTGAAATGTGTCTCACCGTGCGCACAGAGTGGCTCACATACTACTCCATTGGATACCCTCTTGGATTCTGCATTGCCCAAAGCGTTTCCCACAACTGCTAGCCAGGCATCAGCTGATGCATCAACGGCGCTTGGCAGCATGGCTGGAACTGTCGATAATTCATCGCTCACTACCAAATTTCTTTCTCACTCTACTGCTTTCGACCCCATCGTAGAAGGCACCGCCGATTTCTCTGCCTTTGATCCCCATGCCTTCGCTGCTATTGTCAACAATCCCTACTTTGAGCCTGGTGTCCTTGACAATGACTGGTCCATGCGGGCCCTTGATACTACCGACAAGTTGTCAGATTTGCCTGCGCAGTCTCCCACCAACCTGACATCTCCAGACGACTGTGATTGCCCCCCATCAAATCAAGAAATGGAGGTGCTGCTCCCTGCTGTCCCATCTGCGAATAGTGAGGAAGGACAGGACGACGATTCACTTCTCAACCAGCCGGAGGTTCATCCTCGCCGTGGGGCACGCAGACGGCGTGTTGACAGATCCCCGGCTCCTACATCATCCATGGACCCACCTACATTGCCAGTGCACATGGAGATGAACGCGCCTCGTCTCCGTGCGCGTAACAATGTTCCCTTCAATCCACGAGAGCGTGATAACAACATTGGAGTCCCGGCACGTCGTGCTCACCCCGCAGACTCACGGAAGTACGTCCATTTTATTTTGTTGCAAAAACACGCTAATAAACTCCACAGAAAGGCTCGGCACTCTTGAATGGTAGGGTTGTGAGAGTCCGGTCAATGTCCTACATTTAGAGTGTGTGTATATACTTGTAACAACGTCCTGTATCAAATATTGTGTCGCACCTGCAATACAGTTATTTTGACTCCATACTACATAATCAGAACAAGGTGGCGGAATGGAGTGAGGGACTTAGTGAATTCAAAGCTTGAACGGACTTAGTGAATTCAAGGCTCACACAGACTTAGTGAATTCAAAACTCGAACCCTATTACTAATCCCAACAGAGAGCTGGAACAGGTAAGAGGCCTACTTAAAGTGAATACTGAGTACTGAGTAGCCGAACGCCAAAGAATTAGAGTATGTAAGCAGAAAAAGACAGAAAGAGACCTACTAAAGTGAGTACTGAGTGGCCGGATACCAAAGAATTAGAGTATGTAAGCAAGGTACTATCAGGGCGAAGCGGGAAGCAAGGAGTAGGTAAGCAAGGTACTGCCGGGAGCAGGGTATATAGGGCACGATGGATGGACGAGTGCTAAATATGGATGGACGAGTGCTAAATATGGACAGCACAGCCCAAATATGTACCGGACAGATGATGCATCACTGTCAGATCCCTGATGCATTAATAATGCATCACACAATGAGCAAGCTTGATGCATCACAAAGCTAGGCTACTTAGCCTGCTCTAATGCATCAATATTACACTATTGCCTGAAATGTGCTTGATTTGACAGTTGATTCGTACCTTGAGCCTTATTTGAGAGCCGGGGGTGCGGGATGCGAGCCTCCGGACAGAATTCAAAGTTGGTGCAAATCTTGAGGATCCCAGAAGTTAAAGTGACTATGAGGGCAGAAGTTGAAGTTGAAGTTGAAGTTGAAGTTGAAGTCGAAGTGACCATCAGCGTGTGCCTCACTGATATCGCGAGGACACTTCAGTTCGGGGTTCAGAACAGTTCGGGAAGGTCTGAACCTATGCCCGAACCGTTCGGGTGATGGTGGACCGCGGACCTCATTCTGGTCCGGTCCGTCCAAAACTTGGAACCATGGACCGGACCACGGCAGCACTAAATTCAGCGAGGTCTATTTTTTCCACGTGAAATTTCTCAATGGAATGAAGGAGACTGCGCCAGGCAAGTTTCACAGGTTGATGGCTGATATTTTTGAGGCAGTCCAGTAAGTTCTTCAAGGTCCAAGTGTGCCATGCCTAATTCTTAATTCATTGAAAGGAAACTCTGCACCAATGGCGCTGCCACCTTATCCTCACACGATGATGCGATGGCATTCCTCGATCTTGACGGCATGGATGATGACGAGTAGTTCTAGATGTCTGTCGTCTCGCGCCGCAATACCCATCTATCACTATCGCTATAAATACCCTCCTTTCTCGTTTATTGGTTTCTATAAATATGTATACCCTCGTTTAATCAAACTCTAATTTGTTTTTGTAAACCGGATGATCCAGTGAAACTTGAACAACTAAGCACATATTATTGATTGTAAGTTTGCCTGAAGCTTAACAAAATTATCACTAATTTAGCTTGCACGAGCAATTCCTTGTGGGGCAGTATTAACAAATTATCACTAATTTAGCATGCATGAGCAATTCCTTGTGGGGCAGTAAAAAAGTCACTCTAATCCGCTAAGTTGTCTATCTTATAGAAATTATCACGAATTAGAGAAAATTTGACATACTTAGCCTAAATTTGTAGCGGAAGGTTTTCCTGATGCGTCGCGTTCAAGGATGCAGCGGCGCCGTGAACAAAGGGAAAGCCATTACTTATCCTTTTTTTCTGGCAACGAGCGTGATTGCAATAAAAGATATAAGGTACGTAGTGATCTAATAACGGGTGTGATTCGGTAGGGTGGTTCCAATCCTTGAACAGTGGGGACGTATCTAATGCCCAACAGCATGGATGATAGAGTCGAGGAGCATATCGTTATGGTCACCACCCGTCTCCCACAACGCGAAACCGCGTAGCCCGGCGTTCTTAATATACTTGCCCTTGGCAGCATACGATTGAACGTTGTCGAAGGATATCATAACTTGGGAGGTCTCATTGTACACATACGGCTGTAAAAGCAATGGAATGAGCACTCCTCCTTCAGCGTGGAAAATGATACTTACCGTCTGACTGCAGTTGTCATATCTGTAGTGAATGCAATCAGCAGGCTTGCCTTTTGCGGTGAGGAAACCGCCGTCAATGAGGCCCCGGAAGTTGAAGGTGCCGCCTGAGCCCGACCCATATACGCCACAAGCATCGTAACCACCAGCAGTACTGTTATCCCATGCATCACCCAAGGGCTGGTTCGAGGCGTTGAAAGCGGGGTATGCAGCTAGCGTCTTCTTGTCGGACGCGAAGGCGTCAGAGGGCGAGACACTGTATGAGTGACCATAGGTAGGAACGCCGAGTACGATTTGATTGGCCGGGATTCCTGCATCCGACCAAGCTTTAACTGCAGAAACAGCAGAGCCCTTTCGTGCCCCTGCCGCGATACAGGTGTCGTCCAACGGTGCATTGGGCCCAACAGTCGGGGACCAAGGGCCCCAAACGTCGTAATTCATCAGGACGATGTAATCGAGGACCTTGGCAAACCCACTGACGTCAGTAGAAGGATGTCCGGTAGCGTCATAGAAGGTTTTCACATCTACGGCAGCCGAGAGAGTGAGTGTTGCTCCTACTGGGTTTTGGCGAAGCTCCTGGAGGAATGCGAGGAAATTTGCTGTATCGTTCACGCTAATGGTGTTACAGCCGAGTCCCTGATTGTTTGGGTACTCCCAGCTGTCGGAAACCAAGGACGACTGAGGTCAGCGCGTGAGGTCGGAGTCACAAGATTCAACCTACTCGACCTGAATGCCATCAAGGTTGTACTTTGAAGCAAAATTTGTTACGGTCTGGACAAATGCCGTCCGGTTTTTGGCAGTGGCAAAGTTAGAAGAAAACCAAATACTCCCAGTCCAGCCTCCGACAGCAATATGAGCCTCAACATCCTGCGCTTGCATTAGACATCAATTGTAGAAGCGGTAAATCCTTGTTTGCTCACATGTGCATGGGCCTCAGAAACGAACTGTGGGAGCAGCTCGCCATCAGAGCCTACCAGGCTCAGACTGGAGACGTCATTGGTAGTTTCTCTAAAAGACATGATCACGTTAATCACCCCATCAAAGTTATTTGCTTTATGTCAAGACAGGCAACTTACGCAAATGAGTAGTACATTGTATTGTACTTCTCCCAGCTAACTGAAGAGAGCGGGGCTCCTTCAGTTGCATGCCATCCGGTATACCAAGATGCTGAGATGGGTGTAGTGGAACGGGCGGTAGGGGAACGGGCGGCGAGCGGACTCGCGCTTACAGCGGACAGGACAATAAGAGGTAAAACGAAAGTAGGTAGCATGATAATGCAACTTGAGAGACTGGGGGAGATTGTGACCGCGTCGACAACTTCTTATAGCTATTCCGCCACCCTGAGTGAAACCAAAATTGAGTCAGGCTACGAGGTTGTTGCTTTCGGGGCTAAATGGTTAATCAGATCTATGCGGTTGCAAATCCGAAGGCTAGGATCAAGTGATCCTGCGGTACGAGGAACTCCCAGGACTCCTATACCATGGAAATGGTCCCGACTTCCCGACTTCCCGGAGGTTCCGGTCATCGCAATTTGGTTTCCTGGTGTTTTCGAGAGAGACGATCGTCAAGAACAACAACTTCATAACGCAATCTATGACAATACTTTGCATAGAATTGCCATTTGATCAGTCCGAATCCATCTCTAACATTACCTACAAAACTGCGTCGCCATCTCTTAGTATACACTCTCCTTCAAAAAGTACACGGTCAGACATCCCGTTGTCTTTGATGTACTGAACGCAAGCAACATCAGTTGCTCCTGGCTGGCACCATACAGCGGGAATCGAAAGCTCCTCGACTTGTTTCAATAGATTGATAGTGATCTTGTCAAACGCGTATTTAGCAGTAAGGCTGAACGTGGCAATATACAACTGACCTTAGCGGGTGTTATGATGCTCACTGACGTTTCGGTTGGGTTCGGGAGGTCAGTCAGTGACCGTATGGTCTTTATGCCCTCCAACTCGTCATTCATCGGGTGGACCGGAGTTACTGGCCTGTTCCGCTGGATGTACCATTGCAGAACCTATAGACGATATCATAATGTCTGTGACAAAACTTGAAACCAGGAACTACCTTTGTGCCGAACTTTGACTGATCGGTAGAAGACAGAAAGTGCTTTTGCTTTTGAATAGTGTTTGCCATAGATGAAAGAAACCTGAAATGCATATCTGAATTCTGCTGTGTGTGAAACCGTAAACGGTGTGAATAACGTTGCAGCTCAACAAGGAAGTACCCCATTTAGCCGCCGTGAAGCCTTGTCTAGCCTTGTGTGCAGATCTCGACTTTGATTTCGTGCTCATACATAAACTTGTGGAGAGTAATAAAGAGAAAGCTGATTCACTTCGCGGGACGTGGCATTTATATCAAAAGCCATGAACAGCACTGATCCTTGCAAAGACAATAAAATTAGATCTTGAGCAGGCAGGATACGGTTCGAGGAGTAAAACGTTTAACCTGATAAAGTTACTGAACATCTAAGCCACAGCGGACAGGTCCCCGACGCGAAATACCGAAGACCGTGCGTATCATAGTGCTGGCGACATTTTGTTGGACCGTGCCACGACCATGGAATGATTCACTGCCCAAACTAATGATAACATCTGATGGTATCTGAAGTCGCAGATGGAGAGACCAGCGATGACCGGGTGGTGATTTGCCTGCAGAATGTAGCACGGCGCGTCCAGAGCGCGAAGCGTCACGTGAGCGAGCCGTGGGAGTGTCGCGCACGGGCCATATCGAAAAGATATATAAACCTGGGACCCAGCACCTTGAATCCTTAGAACATACTCAGCTAGGATCTATTTTATAGAAACTAACTCGAGTCTCGCATGTTTACACATGCCACATCCTTCAAATCCACTCGATGACAACCGCGCTCTCTCGTTCGACAGAGAACATGGCCTTTGCGTTCAACGCGGGGTTTCGAGGACGTTTGGTTCTGTTCTTCGTGCGACTGCTTGCAGTTTAGCGAAACGGAGCCAGCGAGTTGAGCGTCTGTCTGATGGATTTCTATTACATACTATATTATCTCTAGCTAGTTAACGTTGAATGTACACGGTCAGATTTGTTTCTTGAAAATTTTACTTGAGAGAATACTCTCCACGTGCACACAATCTTAATCAGAGACGCCTTTGAGAACATTCGTCGTGCGCATGTCTGAGGGACTAAACTATCCTCGAGAGTACCGATGAGCAGACTGCCAAAAAGTGCACTGATGAAGTACGCTGTCTGGAGCGCAATGCACAAATAATGCTTCGTATTGGATGTGCAGATGCGAACGCCTGGAAGCTCTTGTCGACACCATTACAATTGATGAGCTGTAAATTCGTGCTTAAAATATGGAGAATATATACACCAGTAGACGAGCACTTATGCGAGGGAGGCCATGATGTCATATTTTGCATGTCAGAAGTCGCAGACAAGTAAAAGGAGAGAAAGCAAAGCATGGACATCGAGACATATCCATTGTATCGCGTACGTTGCCTAATCCCACCCGCTAGCAGCGGCGGGTTCCGCTCCCCATCCACCTGTAGCAGGCTCCGCTGACCAATCGGTGGTACCAGGTGCAGCATCTGCTGCCCAGTCGAGAGCACCTGAAACATATGCGTAAACGTAGGTAATATCCCGACGCGGCACCTGTACTCACCACCGTCTTGGGCGACAAGAGCAGGGTTGATCGAGCCTGGCTGAGGAGCGGATGCAACGTCCCACTCCGACAGACCACCCTGGGCCTCTGGCTCGGCAGCTGCAAGCTTAGCCTGTGCCTCCTCCTGTTGTTGCCTCTCAACTTCATCAGGGTCGCGGTAGAAGAACATGTCAACCATGACATTCCAGCCATCAGGGGTGCGAGGGATTGTCCCACGGAGCCTCAACACCTCCCGTGCGAGCAACCACCAAATCAAACCAATCGAATGACGAGTCTTGTTGTTCGTGGGGATGGCAACGTCGACGAACTTGAGAGGTGCATCCGTGTCGCAAAGAGCAATGACGGGGATGTTAACATACGAGGCCTCACGAATTGCCTGGTGGTCAACGCGAGGGTCGGTGACGATAATAAGACGGGGCTCTTTGAAAGAGCGGGTGATGTAGTTCGTGAAGGAACCGGGGGTAAAACGGCCGGCAATGGCTTGTGCGCCAGTGTTGGCAGCAAACTTGAGGACCGCACGGTGTCCGTAGGGGCGAGCAGAGATGACACAGACATCGTTGGGGTTCTCGACAGCGGCGATTACGCGTGCAGCAAAGACAAGCTTCTCCCAAGTCTTGCCAATGTTAAGGATGTGGATGCCTGTGCGCACAAAAATTCAAGAGTGCAAATGGATTACGTGCATTAGAGGTATGAACAGGATTTAGAGGGCGGACTAACCGTCAACGCGGCGCTTCCAGACGTAAGGCTCCATCTGCTTATCGCAGTTTTTCGTGCCAATGTGACATTGCGCTGCCAGGAGGAGCTGGATCTCCTCGTCAGTTGCGCTCAGGACGGAGGGAAGTTTTGACGACATGATGGGCCTAGACACAGCGATAGGGATCAGTATAATGCTCGTCGTCTAAGATGATTTCCTATATAGCCCATATATTCTACCAACATAACGCATCCATCCACCTTCTACACCATCAATCCACCCGATCCACCAATGAAAACTGCGCAAATTGGGACAATAGGATGTTCAGACATACCGTGAGCGTGGTTTTGTGCTGGACGTCGGCTTGCTACGACGTTTGGCTGGGGGGTTTCGATTCCTTTGAGCTCGCTATGCTCCCTCGGCAGTGTTTAGAGGTAGTATGCTTAGACAGTCCGCTCGGTAACTACCGCATCATTCCCACGCTCCGTGATTGGTTAGCAACCCGCAGCGCTCTGAGCTGTTCTATTCATCTAGCTCATTTTTGTTGTTTCTCCACGAACTATGTTTCCTTGCTTTGGACGCTAGCCTGGTCTTATGGTGGTCAACTCAGAAGTACAAGGGTGTGTCTCGAGCTTACGGACCTTGACGAGCACTACACCTTCACGATCTCGAAGTCAGAATTCTTAACTGGTTGGTTACTGGACCAACAGTGTCCCTTATCTTGAAGTGCAACATAGCCCTAGTCAGGGACGCGGTGGTCGCGTCAGGGGTCACAAGATTCACAACTGGCTAGTCAGGACCCATCATTTCTGTCATGTTGCGAGAAAAAACCTTACAAGATTAGGTCAGTACTATCACCCCTGCTGCTCTCGTCAGCCATTCACTTCTTACACTAGACTTAAAACGACTCTTGGACGGTTAGCAACATATTCAGACGACGGTCAACTTGAAGTAAAGATCTCTGGAATGTCCGGAAGCGCGTTGATTTTGGGTTGTGGTTGGTTACTTTCTCACTTCACGGCGTGGTGGAAATAAAAATATATCTAAGTATATTTAGTCTGTTCCGAAGATGCTCATGGAACGCGTAATATGGCATCGTTTTTCTCTCTTGAGCAGCAATCCATGAGATTCCATGTTTGTTCTGGGCGATGTTCGTGATAACGCTGGCGTATTTGGCAAGGATTAGCCTAGTAGTGTAAGCTCTATGTTTCTAGCTCGCCAGCCTCTGAACATATTCTTGTGTGACCGGCTGGCTAGCCGCAAGGCTTACACGACAGTGACAGTGTGGGCTCATTGAAGGTGGTAGGCGAGGAGACACCAATAGACGATGGTGTAATCTCGGCTTGGCAGCAACGCCAGCGGAAGTATATAACCCGAGCTATTACTCGCGTGTGGCTGTACATCCTATATAGCTCAGCCTTTCACAACACTCTTTCAGCTTTCTCGGTTTCACCATGGCCCTCTACGCACGTCACCCCCGATTCACGGTCGTCCTTCTCATATTAATCTTCATTTCGATGCTCATGTTTGCGAACGATTCGCCTCTTAGCTCAGTACGCTCAATGGCCTTCAGCACCAGGGGCTCCGCGCTTGCAAAGGAACTTGCATTGGACGAGATGTATTATAGCGAAATGCTGAAACGACGCCAGCAACTTATTAAAAAATGGGGACCAACACCCGACAAAGTTGACCCGTGAGTTCGCAATTCTCTCATGGGATTCTGATTACACTCCTTGAATCAATGTTCCCTCAGGTTTCCCTCCCATGGCGAGTTTTACACGCTCTGTGAGTAATTATGCCCATAGGAACACGTGGTGGTGGAGCTAGGGCTTATGGGTGCTCGTAGGGGACTTCTTTCTGCCGTCATTTAGTTGCCCTCATCGCGTCGAGCGAATTGGGATTATGGGCGATGGAGGTAAATGGGTCTGTGGACTAGAACGCATAGCTCCCAAAAGCCAATGCAGAATATATTCTTTCGGTGCGGTCATTTGCCTTCGTCTCCTTGTAATAATTGCTGATAGTCGATTAGGGGTTAATGGCGAGTCATCTTTTGAGGCGGACCTCATGAAGGCAGCGCCTGGCTGTCAGGTTTATGGTTATGATTTCAGTGTCGGTTCCGTAGGTTTTCTCTCTCAGCGTCAGCGTATATGAATTGACGTACGCGACTCTTGCAGTTTGGTCCTGAGATCGAAGAAGACAATGATTTGAAATCACGCTCTCACTTTTTCTCATACGCGCTTGGACATGAGGACAAGCACACCGCAGCTGACAACCCAAAAGTGTACACCCTTCGCACTCTCATGGAAAAGAATGGACACGATTTCATTGATATCCTTAAAGTTGATATTGAGGGCAACGAATTTGACTCGCTGTCAACTTTCATCGACTCTTTCCATGGTGAACCGCTCCCATTCGGCCAACTCCAGATTGAAATACACGTGTTCCCGAGTAGTGCTTGGAGTGAATTCCCGAAGTTCCTCGGGTGGTGGGAAAAGTTGGAAGCTGCTGGCTTGAGACCGTTCTTCTCTGAGCCAAATCTCGTTTATATGAACCTTGTCAGAGGTGTTCGCCCAGACCTTGTAGAGGTATGTGTCGCTATTTTCATGTCGATTTATCAGCATTGACGTTATTTCAGTACTCCTTCATTAATATTCTCGGTGATCATGAGCTGGTGTCCAACCGACCCTCACCTTCGCTATCCCACTAAAAGTCTACAGTGTAGATGCATTGTTTATGTATCATAATCGGACACGCATCATCATTCCTTTCTACTGTATCGAACATTTATTAGTCTCGGCCATGGGCAGTATCAATTACGCCGATCCTTATTTCGTTTGTTCCTTACCCCTGTAATTGGGAGAAATGCATCCTTTATATTTGCTTTATATAGGGGTTCAGCTGCATGGCAGCTAGGTGTACAGACAACTCTTAAAGACCATTCGTTTGTTGCGAAGCATGTCAAATGTAGTTACCACGCCCAAAATCTGCCTCGCAGTCAGATACGTATACCCCTAAACCCCCATTTACTCTTATCTGCGATGGTGGCTAAATTAGCAGCCCACAAGTTTAACGACGGAATGCCAGTTCCCGACCTCGTCGGTCTCGCGGGACGACAATAGATTTAAAATAGGCCAACCCGCCCTTGTGACTTAGTCAGACGGATCCCCTTTCTCGCATTTAGTTATGAGGAGTCTGAACCGCTTTCTTCTGAACGCCATCCAAGCCAGACGAGCCCCCACTCTTCAACGCACTTTCCACTCCACAACTCCAGCCACCATGCCTCGCACCGCTGCGACAGAGAGCTTCAAGGTGAGGAAACGTAACTTGTACTAATAGAATGAAAACTAATTCGAGATACCGTAGTTTAACCACACCATGATTCGTATCAAGGACCCGAAGCTGTCCTTACCTTTCTACATGGATGTAAGTTATCCTGCTGTGGTAGTGCAGCCGGATCGACTAAGTACTATCTCTCCAGACCCTCGGCATGGACCTGGTTTCTGGTGAGATGAACTTCAAATTCCCATGTTGATGAGCGTACCACGGAATATATGCGACAGAGCAGAACATGGGTGACTTCACCCTTTACTTCCTTGCCTTTGATCACGACGGGATTGCCTCTCTCCCGGCCGAGCAGAAGGCCAAGGCCCGTTTCAACCGCGAGGGTAAAAATTGCCTCCTATCAGGCGTCATCTCTGATAAGCTCACGTGCACATATTTCTGTACCAGGCATCCTTGAGCTCACTCACAACCACGGCACGGAATCCGATCCGAACTTCCAAGGTTACGCCAGTGGTAACGCTGAACCTGGCAGGGGTTTTGGCCACATCGCTATCACCGTGAACAATATCGAGGAGGCATGTGCGCGTTTTGAGAGCCTCGGGGTTCCTTTCAAAAAGCGTCTCACCGACGGTAAGATGAGGCACATTGCCTTCATCTTGGATCCCGATGGGTGTGTTTTACTGTTGATGTCCTTGGTACTGTTTCGCTCACTATGATGCTTTAGCTACTGGGTGGAGGTTGTTCCTCAGGCGCTGAGCTTGTGAAGAGTGTTGTAGAACAAATTGAAGCAGTGGTCAAGCTGATAAAATCCAAGTTGTATCATTAGCACTCAGCTTGAAAGTATGTGTCTGTGTCTACCAAATTTCAAATCCGAACGCTGCGGAGTTGCATAGTACTCTCGGCGATTGAGGTGATTCGTAACAGCGCGATGCTCAACTTGACCGAGATCTCCGCAAGTAGTTTCTAACCTGAAACTTCAAAGCTCCCGTCCGTTGCGCCCCTGACAGTATTACATCGCAGAATAATGCTCCCTTGACAATGCCCGGTCAGCATCCGAGGAGTGACAATATCGAGTTGACAGGATGAAGATGAAGATGCGAGCAAATATTTGCATCTTCTAAGCCGCATTGTTAGTATAGACTTGCCTGCCTTTCCAGATGTCAACCAGAAATTCGACTCATAGTCGCTTGCGGATTTCCGTGGATTTTGGATTTGATGCGTGCTACCTGTTGCTGAAAGCATGGTAGCACACAAGTGACCGTTCCCTAGCGCACTCCTGCTTCAGCCTGAGAAAGTCGGTTGAAGCGAAGTCTCGGTGGCTGTGTTATCTATATCGGATGATCCCATGCATCATGTGAGCAAGTGACTGTATAAGTTGCCACCACGATGCCTTCTCGAATTCATTGAATCATTCAGCAGTTTATCCTATATCCGAACCTTACCAAACCGCATCAAGATGAGCTCAGCGTTTTCTTATTGATCTAGCAGGTACCTGAAAACGTCATGGGCAAGTGTCTTTATTGTATATATTATGGTGCTTCTATAAAAGCCATGGTTTCGAATCTTTCCATGCACCTCAACCGCGTGCATGATGATGCACTTTGCTCTTCGGACGCTTTTCGTGTCATATCTAGCGCCTCTGGCTGCTGCACGGGTCTTTGACCTCTCTGAGTTACAGTGGACGCTCAGGAACCAGAATGGTTCTATTGTCGTGCCAGGCTCCTTACCCTCACAGGCTCACCTTGATCTTTTTGAGGCTGGTATCATCAATGAGCCATTACTAGGCATCAATGGTGCGTTGCGTTATGTGCCAATTATGCAATTTCTCATTCGTTGCAGAGTTCACGGAAAGATGGGTCATCAACGACAACTGGACGTACACCGCGGACTTGACTCCCTTCACCCAAAATTACAAGAACGACACGTCCAGAAACACGCTCCTTGTTTTCTATGGAATTGACACTATTGCTAACATTGTCTGTGGTGATGTTCACGTATAAAGTTATCCGTGCGTTGACGCAACCGATCATCTAGACGTTTGCCGGCCATCCCGTGGCTTGGGTCAACAACCAGTTCCGGCGTTACACCTATGACGTCTCAGACTACTTGAGTGCTCCTGTCGGAGAGGATAACAACTTGACGATCGCGCTCGAGAGCGCATGGTATTACGGACTGAACGTGACAATGCGACCAGATGCCGAATACTTCCCCAATACTCCAGATGTCGCTACTTCGGATAATGTATGCGCATAGTTTGTCACTGAAACACCTCTGATATTTGCTTCAGTTTGAATACCCTAACGTTCGTATGTGGATCCGCAAGATCGACGACGACTTTGGCTGGGATTGGGTGCGTTTCACTATTTCGCTCAATCTATGTGACTTTCTAAGTCTTAACAGGGTCCAGCGTTCGTTCCCAGTGGCGTCTACAAACCAGCCTACCTTGTGACGCTCTCTGAATCTGAAGCTCAAGATCCAACGTCTGATGCTGCGTCATGCCCTGTAACGAGCAGTTCCGTCCTTCTGGACGAAACTTCTCTCGATATCTACAAGTACGGCCAAAATCCATCTGCTGCCCCTGATCAATCTGCGGACTGGGTTCTTAACGTTACGTTTGGCATTCGCTCAATCAAATCGTTCGAGAAGCCGACTGTCACTCTGTCCATCCCAGAACTCAAGCTCACGTCGGAGCCGCTGGACCTCGGATCCATTCCTGTTAACATTGATGAAAACACATACCTGAGTGTTAATTGGTCTATTCCAGACAGTGTTCCTGAAAGATGGTATCCAATTGATCTTGGTGCCCCCAAGCTCTACAACCTAACCGTTACTTTGGACCCATCTCCAGGTCAGGGCGATGGACCAAGTGCTGGATCGATTACTCAGACTATCACTACTGGCTTCCGCACCATTCAACTATTGCAAACCCCTTACTCTGCAGAGGAGATCGCGTCGCGAGGTATTACCCCAGGTGACCAATGGCATTTCGCTATCAACGGAAAGGCTTTCTACAGCAAAGGAACGAACATAATCCCTTTCGATCCCTTCTACTCGCGCATAAAACCCGAGGCAGTTCGTTGGGTCCTGGAGAGTGCTATCAAGAGTGGTCAAAATATGGTAACACACCTTTTATAGTCACAGGAAGACTAGTTTAAGATGATTTGCTCCCTAGCTTCGTGTTTGGGGTGGAGGCATTTATCAGCCATCCGATGCTGCAACCGATGGAGGGTTGTATGCCTTCTACAGTCTTTGCGATGAGCTTGGTATACTTGCGTGGTCGGAGCTCATCTTCTCTGACTCGCTATACCCCATTAACGGCTTCCTGCTGGAATCTATCGAGCCTGAAGTGCGTCAGAATGTTCGCAGGGTTAACAGGCACCCAAGTAATGTACAATGGGCCGGTGGCAACGAAATTGAGGGTATCGTGATGAGCGCCAACACCTCCCTGGCTAATGGCACCCATTACCTGGATGAGGTCCGTATTCTACCGTTGAAAGCATACTGCCCGACTGATTTTGCTCCGCAGTTCGTTTATTTGTTCCAGGATTACTTGCATGATATCGTGCTTTCCGAGACGAACTCTGTCCCGTACACTGACTGTTCGACAACTCACGGGGTTCTAAGTCTCGATCCATACGTCCTTCGTTTTGCAAATGGTACCCCAGGATACATCTATGGGAATACTGGTATGTCCTTGGTTTATTTTGATCGAATGACTCTCCAATACCTTCTTCAAAGAGCGATACAACTACAATGCATTGGAGGCTTTTGACCTGACAACGTACCCTGTTGGTCGGTAAGTCCAAGCACAGACCCTTGTACACCATCGTACTGAAGAGAGACTGTAGGTTTGTTAATGAGTTCGGGTGTGTAGCTGTCATTGATGAAAGGAGCTACACTAATGCTATTACAGTTTCCACTCCATGCCCTCGTTCTACAGCTGGGAGGAGGTCCTCGAAAATCCCGAAGATTACACATTCAACTCCTCTGTCGTGATGTCCCGTGACCATCATCCTCCTGCTGGCAATCTCTCGTGGCCGAACCCCAATGCGCCTCAGGGCCAGTACCAAATGTCCAGCGCTGTCGAGTCCTGGCTTCCCACTCCTGGAACTTCAGACTCAAACCAGACCTTTGCCCAATGGTGCTGGAGCACTCAGCTTTTCCAGTCCATGAATATGGTTGCCGAGATTGCATGGTACAGGCGTGGCGCGGGTTTGGGCGAGAACAACCTCGGAAGCTTGGTTTGGCAACTCAACGATATCTGGCAGGGTGTCAGCTGGTCAGCCATTGAATACTCTGGAAGATGGAAAGTCCTTCAGTATGGCATGACGACTGTCTACTCCCCTGTCATCATCAATCCCTTCTGGTTCCCAGGGAATGAGTCGCTCACCATCTTGGCTACGTCTGATCGCTGGGAAACGGTTGGCGGTACTGCGCAATTGACATGGTATGACTGGAGTGGAAATGCGATCAACTCCATGACCACGCCATTCTCTATCCCGACTCTGAACAACTCGCTTATTTACGAGGGAACTGGTCTCGACACCATCCTTCCCTTTGGTTACGACGCCAAGGACGTCTGGCTCCTGATGAACGTGACCGCTACCGTGGACGACAAAATTGCGACCAGCGAATCCTATGTATGCCCTTTCGGTTTCTGGTACGAACAAATGCTTACATGTGCTTTGTATATCAGTTCACGCCGGTGTCGCTTGCCTACTCCAACCTCGTCGACCCACAGATCGCTGTCATTGCAGGCGACAACTATACGTTCACGTTATCTGCCAAGGGCGGAATAGGTGCTTGGACGTGGCTTGATCACCCTTCAGGGACTGTTGGGTACTTCGTTGATACCACGACTGGGCTTCCTTCAAACGGTTACTACCTCATTCCTGGTATCGATCGCACTGGTAAGCGAGTGCACCGTATCATTGTCGCAACTGATTGAAATCTGCCACAGTCCGATTCGTATCCAGCACAGAACTGTCGACCGTCCAAAGTCCTGATCCCGCTGACTTTGTAGTGAGGTCATTGTGGAATAACACTCATATTTAAGGCGCAGTCCGGAAAATTGTACACTTGCTAGTCCTGACAACACCAGGTTATTCGCATCGTGTATCCGAATGAAAGTTATTCACCTCGGTAGTACAGAGATGAACTGATATAAAAATTGTAGACAAGGGCGTGCAGGCAATGTGTTTGATTACAATTGCAATAGCTGAGAAGTGAAACAGATGACAGACGTGGTAGTAAGTATGTTCACCGTAGTTGGAAAGATTGAGGGGAAATAGACTGTATCCTATACGGAGAGGATTACTTGCTTAGTAGAAAAAGGCTGAGACGGAAATCCAAAGAAGAACGTGGACGATGTGTATCGAGAAGTGATTGCATATGTAGATAGACGCGTGCGACAAAAGCATCGTCACTGATATCTCCGAACTCGACGACAGTACACACTATAATGGAAACAGCGCTGTGGTGATATTTTGCCCCCAGGCGACGGCGAGATTTTCCGCTTCCTCATACGAATTCTCTGCTCCGATCTGAGATAGGGTCAACGAGTCGAATGTTGGGCAAAGATTTTTCCATGCGTCTGTGTCCTACTATCAGTTCAACCAGAAGCCAGGATTGAAATCAAACAGTTACGGGGTTGGCTGTTTTGAAGTTTCTTAATCTCCGAGGGACTTTCGGCCATAACTACAGCGAAACCACTGGTAAAATACGTCAAGTTATGTCAGTATTTCAAAGTTCTCGAGGTACGCACTCCTCAAGATGCCAGTCCATGTGACTAGGCAAACAGTAAGATCAGTGCTAGTCTTGGATTGATAAACGTAGTTGTGCTCACCAATGCAGGAACCATGGACCAGAGTTATCTGTGACCCATCTAATCACCATCTGTTGGCCTCCAATTCCGACGGATACTACATCCCTGCGCACGGGATTGACGTAATTGAAAGAGCTGTTACCAGCGCTTTGAACGACATCAAAGCTATGCTATAATGTACAATGAACAATCTAGGTTCAAGTGGTATTCAGAATCACTTACACCGTGAAGATGAATTGGATGCTACGAAGAGGTCGGAGAAATATATGTAAGTTTCATGGGGTTCAAATGAGCGTAGAACTTACAGGACCAAGGAGTTCACCATTTATCATCGTCAGTTCGACAACCTTGTTACGCTCTAAAACATAAACACTTCCGTCTGGAAGGAGATCGGTTGCCTCCTGTGCGCCGCTGAGGATCTGGAGCAGCACGGGCACTGAGGGAGGCTCAAATGCAACACCGTTGATGTAAAATATTCCCTTTACTTTGCTGACAAACATCATTAGGTTGATATCTGCATTTCCATATCCCGGAATACCAGGTGCACCAGGATTAATGAGCGCATGCAAGTTGGTCTCGAGAAGCGGCATAGTACTTGTGGTTTGATTCGTAGTTGGCTCTGCGATGGGTGCACCCTGGTATCGCAAGATGGCCATGTTCTGGCCACCGTAGAAGGTCGAGTTTGGGGTATTTGGGAATGCCCGTATCCAGTAATTGTCGACTGGCTGATTAGCATTGAGCACGGCAGAGTATCGTTGTCCAGCAAGTATCTGGACCGAGTCCACGAGGAGGGGCTCCGTCAGCTGACCATCCGCTTCGATGACCGTCAGGTCATGGCCATCGATGGAGAAAATGAAATTGGGAACGCAAGACATTCCTATGATGCGTAGGCGATATCTTTTACCGTACTCAACGTTGACCACCGCAAGTTCAGTATCAGTGGGTCCCCCTTGGTATCGACCGAGACCATTGATGAGTGTTGTATTACCATAAACAGTGACGAAATGGTTCAAAACAGGGGAAACTGCATGGTTCCTAAATTATATTCAAAAATGAGGTGGATGCAGATCGCGAATAGTTCTGAGATGTACCAGTCAGCCAGGGTGATTACGGTGGTCTCTGTGAATGGATTAATTGGATGTAATAAGGACCATGACATGATCACCGTACCATCGTCAACATCGTATAAGTAGGATAGAGGGTCTTCTGGATCGTAGATTATCAAAGCCCCACGCAGGCCATCGCTGAACAGTCTTGGGTCACATGGCAAAAGTTGAAAAAAACTTAGATCAACAAACCAATATTGTGTCGAGTAGTGGCTATGATACCAGTAGGTTCCCGTCTGGTTCTGAGCCTCGAAGGAGTACAGAAACGACTCATTTTGCGCAATGGGGCATTGAGTAACGGATACGACTCCATCCTCATAGTTAGTCCCGTTCTGATAGATTCCATGCCAGTGCTACAGAGTGGGGTAAGCCTGACACATAAGTACCGAATTGCTAGATATACTTACCACACTGGTGCTTTTGAACATTGCATCATCAGTGAGCTTGTTCACAACGTTGATAGCAAATTTGTCACCCTTCAATCATTGTCAGTTCCTCAGGCTAAATGAAATGGGCAGAAGATCACCTTCTGGGCTGCTATGATTGGACCCGGAAATATTCCTCCAGCGAGAGTTGAACTATACAATGATTAAGAGCCTCAGAAAAGATAGTGGCAATGACCGTGGGCGTGGCTCATGTCGTCTAAAACACAACAAACTCACGAGCGTTTGAACCCGTCTGGAGCTATGACTTTATTAGCAATTATTAGGTTGGTTTCAGGGCCCAGAATATTAGAATGAGAGTTGAGTGGATAAGAATGGGACCGCGAGATGATGGATGCTGCAAGCACTAAATGCAGCCTGAGCAATAGAAAAAGAAAACATTGGAAGAACCTCATCAAGAATCAAATATGGTGCGAGGGCAGTTTTGAGCAACCAGGTGTCGACTAATCACTCACCCCGTTATTTATATAGACGCACATTTCATTTCGACGTTGCGCAACATGCATGTTCAACCAGTTCTCGCGTGGAATGCCGTAAACTTAATGCTAGAAGTTAAACGTTAAATCCCGAGCCAGGCGATCCGGGACCACCGTCGGGTTCTCCCGCTCCTAGTTGTAGATGTCCTTCAAGTGGAACTGCTCGGGATGTAACTGTGCATCGCATCATGATGCCCGCCACTGAGGCTATTGCGTACAACTCAATACCGGGCTGTCAGATGTGTATGGGATCAGCTTCCTGCAGACCAATAACATGGCACTCACAGACACCGGGGTCAAACTTTTGAGATAAAATCTTCGTCGTTGAAACGGATGTTAGTTTATATATTAATCAGTCAGGAGCACACACATAAGTCAGACTGAGTCCAGCCTAATACTAGCTAGTATTTGCGCACGGTAATTTTCAGTCGCAACTTGCGTCAACAAGGTGATTCTATAATGGCTCCGAGTCACGGAGATCTGAGTAACAACTTCTTGAATTCAACGGCGGAGAGTCCGGTCGTCCAGAAAATTGTGCACTCAAGTTGTTCATAAATTCAATCAATCGTATGAATGTTATTCACCTTCAGTAGTGCAGAGACGAACTGGTATAAAAATTGTACAGACTATTAATATGCATAACAAGGGAGTGCAGGTAATATATACGTGTTTGAATGCAAATGCAGTACAGTGATGCAGCTGAGGAGTAAAAAGGAGACATAGGAATCACAATAAAAATGTCAACAGCGAGCCAACAACGAAGTTATTAAATGAAGCGTCTGTTCGTCAATACCCTCATGGCCTTCTAGAGCTGTCACAATGGCGGAAGATTTGTCAGATAATTTCCTGAGAGCTAGACACGCAACAGCGTTCTCAAGCCGCGAGGAAAGCGAATCGAGATGCATCATGATCTCTAGATCAGATGTTTTGTCGTTCATCGGGGGGAGAAGTAAGTTTGGATCACCGTACATCACTGAAGGCTCCAGAACGTCTTCGTCGGAGAGAGGCTCCGATGGGAGCTCAGATACACACTCTTTCCGTTCGAGGCGAGGACGAAAGATGCGGCCCGAAGCCAGAGCCTCAATCCGCAGGCATAGCATAGCCAAGTCTCTGACTTGAGTGATGCTGAGCTGGACTCGAGCTGTGGAAGTGGATGTGCTCAGATGCGAGCCAGACGCCTGCAAGTCACGGCCTAAAAGGGCTGCTGGGTAGACGAGGGAAACTATCTCCGGAATCTCCAGCCCCTTCAACTTGATTTCCCCCGCAGGGACAAGGGCTATCTGCATTTGCCGGATCGCCTCGACAGCCTGAGTTGGCTGAGACTCTGAGTACTCCGTGTCCTGACCCATCTCAAAGATCTTGGCATTCAGCTCGCGAACAACGTCGGCGCTGCACTTGATTTGCCCACCCAACGCGATCCCGCTTATACGAGCGGCTCGGATGACCATGGGTCCGAAGTAATCCATGCGACCAGTGATAGGATCTGGTTCGCACACTGGGGTTCCGCAGTGGACGCCCATACGGACTGAAAGGCCACGTGCAAGAAGTTGTCCATGCTCATCATACACCTCTTTGCCTTCGTCGCACTCCAAAATCTCCAGCGGCCAGGATTCGCGCAGAAGTTGCACCTGAACGGTGAGGCACCACCACATCGCGGCAAGGGTAGTCGGAAAGGAGCACATGAATGCGTCGCCTTCCGTCTTGACAGCGTAACCACCGCAAGTTCGAAGATGTCGTCGCAATAGGTTATTGTGCAGACGCATTGCTGTGGGCATGCCTGGGTTTTGTTCCCATAATTGTGTTGAATTGCGAATGTCGGTGAATACCAAGCAGAGATGCCCGGTGGGTGGCGAAACCTCTCCTTCTAAGCGAGCAATGGTGCGATCAACTATATCCGCTTTCTTCCCTGCCCTCTTTTTACTGAGAGAATTATATACCTCTGGATCCACCAGCGAGTCCGTCATCGGCTGTCGAGAGCGGAAGAGGTCGGCGACGCATATTACCATGATCATGGTGTTCCCGTCCGCGCCATAGCTTATGGCAAAGTCACGTAGCTTCTGTGCCGCAATCATTGGGTCAGATGCCTCCGAGCGAGCGATGTCGACTGCGGTCTGGTAGGATATGTACTGCCAGAGTCCGCGGTTGCCAATGATCACGAACTCGTCGAGCTCAGTTAGCTGGCGCACGTAGATGTCAGGTCGTGCATTGACAACGGGAAAATCATGATAGTATCCAAAAGCTCGAGAGGTGTCAACCTCGTTATGGATGAGCCCTGTCGGCGATATCCAGCCCTCTGCGAGCCGGATGCGCCTCGCTTCATCCCGGTCGTAAGGGTCGTGATTCCTGGAAATGAGTTCTGCATTCCCTTGGCTCGAGATGACAGCAAGAGCATGCCCGACGTTAGCAACATACAGTGTTCGGCCGACCACATAAACAACGATGCCAGAGGCACCTTGTCGGAGGTAAGAAGAATCGGGTCCAGAAGGACCGGTGGTAGATGTGCTGACTTGGGACATCTTACGAGATGGCTGTGAGTAGAGCTTGTCGTGGAGCTGTCTGTTCAGCTTCAGGAATGTGCGTCTCAATGCGTCCGGTACGCCATCCCTTCGCTCTCCCTTCTGGTCTTTCTTCAGGGTAGAAAGCTGTTCGTTGAAGACAAAAGCAAAATTGTCGTGCAGATACTTCGACAGAGTGTTGTTGCCAGGACAAGCTCTGGTACGCCCAAACATTGCGAACAGCGCCTCATCTTTCTTCCCTCCGAACTCGGGCAGGACGAGATCGAGCGTGGTTAGGTACCCGTTCCTCCCAATGGTGTCGGCGATGCCGTATGACATTCCGTTGACTTCCGTCTGAGAAGTACGAACACGTCGTTCATCAGAGTCTTCAGGAATATTGGGAAGGAAAGTGGTCATGACATCCATCAACCCGAGAACACGGAGCTGAGATAGTCGAGAGAAGTCGGAAAGCACCCTTCCGTGTTCATCCACCACGCGTTTTCCACCGTTGTTCTGCTTGAGATCCAATTTCTTATTCCCTGACAGGTTCAGGTACTTCAAGTTACAATTGAAATTCCTGCCGACGCCATCAACAAACCAGTCATCTACGTTTAAACGGTCGAAACATACCAGTTCCAATCAAACTCCCAATTGTGAATGTTGTACCTTAACAAATTGCTGCCGGCGTCAATGATAGTCAGACTTGGTATTTTTCCCAGTTCAGCGGGGAGCGTCTGGAATTTGTTCCCGTTCAAGTACAACACCGACAATCTGGTCATTTTCACAAGGTCTTCGGTGGGGATACTCGTTAACTGGTTACCACTGAGGTACAGTTCCTCCAGCTGCTGTAGATTTCGGAGGAAGGAAGACGGTAGTTCTTGGATCTCGTTGAAGGATAAGTTGAGGACGCGAAGCTCCTTGAGGATGGTGAACGGAGGGATCGCTTCCTCTGTCAGACGGTTCTCTCCGATGGAGAGTCGCTCAAGAGAGTAAGCGAGAGGTGGAAGTGCTCGACCGGGTGCATTGTGTATTGACATAGTGTATGCAGCATTCGAGGGCTTTCTTGGAATGTGACCGGCTCGGGAGGGTGATGATGATAAGGAGGGGATCTCGAGAGTTATTCCAGATGGCGCCGGTGCAACTAAGTTATCGCCGGGAGGATCATGCCAAGTAGCGAGCAAATTGGAGGTGACGTTGATATGTATTAGCGACGCGCAATTCCAGAGGGATACAGGTAGCTCCGTCAAACTATTGTTATGGGCATCAAGGGTTTCTAGGCGCTGAAGGAGGCCGATAGTGGAGGGCAAAGAGACAAGTTTGTTGTTGCAACAAGAAAGGTGTATGAGATGGGAGAGTTCGCCGAGGGAGTCCGGAAGCGTGTGGAGTTCATTGTGGTCGAGTTTCAGAGTTTGGAGGGCAGGGAGCTGAGAGAAGTCGAATGCATCAAGAGAGGAGAGCTTGGCATAAGAGACATCGAGCAGTGTGAGGGTGTGCGATATTTGTGATGGAGAACTAGGAGCGAATTTGAGGAACGTGATATCGTTGTGGGAGGCGTCCAGAACTGACAGGCTGGGACCAATGGATAGATGAAGGGCGTGAACGAAATTGTGATCAGCATAGAGGGTGTGGAGTTTGGGTAGGGTGTAGGCGATGGAAATGTCAGATATGTTATTTCTTCGACAGTCGAGTAACTGTAGGTTGACAAGATTCCTGCATTCTTCGGGTAATTTGGCCACCTGGTTTCCGATCAAAATCAGGCGCTCGAGAGTAGTGAGGCGACCGATCTCCTCTGGAAGTTCAGTGATCATGTTGAAAGACATATCGAGCTCAACAAGACAGGGCAGCTGACATATGACGCTAGGCACGTTCACAAACTTGTTGTTTGAGATGTTTAGGAAGTTTAGAAACTTGAGGCGGGGAAAATACCAGGGCAGCTGCTCTATCCTATTGTTCTGGAGCTTCAAGCTTGAGAGCTCAGGTATGCGGTCGAGACCAGCATCGTCCAAATCCACGATGCGATTACACGACAGGTCAAGCCGATGTAAGCTGGTGGAGTGCCGAACACTCTGAGGCACTTTCTTCATCGCCATGCTGGACAATTTGAGATCACGGAGAGTCGTACAGGACTGTATAAAATCCAGGGGTATCTCCACCATTGGATTGCGTGAGAGGTTGAGGTATACGATTGAGCCAGCGTTTTGATGGAAGACGATGGGTATGGTGGGTAGACTACAGCCTGTCAGGTCGACCAGGTCGAATGCATCAAACGTGAGCTCTTCAGCCTAAAAGCAAGGGGTCAAGTCAGATTATAATGGTTTTTCCCAGACAACTTACTGCTGGACCGAGAAGTTGACTTTTATACACAAATTTCATAAGGAAAGTCATGTCTTCTGCACCGAGAAAAGCAAGACTGTCCGCTTGGTCATATCCCGCCTGCTCCAACCGGCGAATTACAATGGCAGCTGGCCTCTCGGTGGGCGCCAATACACGCTCTGACAACAGTAAGAAACCTAAGCGAGCGCACAGCGGCAAGACATACCTCGTCCCCTCTCCTTGAGATACAGTTTATGTGTCTCACGCTCCTTGTGCGCAAATAGCTTCTGGTTAAGCAATGGGGTGAGCTCCGCTACGGTGGAATGTATCGAGATAGGAGCGACGTGATATGATCCGTCCGCGCGATATATTCGAACGCGGACGCGGTCATTGCTGCCGCGAGAGGGCACCTTACGTGGGAAGGTGGTCTTTCGGCGGGATTTGCGCTTCGAACTAAGACCTGAACTGTTGAAAGACGATGTGGCATCTCTTGAGCTCTCTTCGGAGCTTGAGTCGCCCCCTACATCTGCCTCCTCCTCACCGTCCTTCTCGACAGCCCAGCTCTCCGGAGGAGTCCACATGTTTCCATGGACAGCGACTCCGGGCGTGTCTGCCTCCTCTGGTACAACTGAAGAGGGCAAACTCTTTGGTGACAACTTTCGATTATCAATGAAAGCTTTTCGCTTGCTGGTAGGAGAAGTGGAAGAAAACGGATGGGGATTGCAGAACACGAAGGAAGAGGAGAGGATGGGTGATGGGGGCGGTTGTAAGCTACTTCCAGAAGTACTGGCAGTGCTTGGGTCGACTGCACTTGATGGAGAAACATTCGATGGTGCAACATTCTGCCCAGAAAGGGACGTATCGACGATACCCTCCATGTGCCCAAAGTCAAGGTCGATCTTCATCAATTCATCACCTTTTGCGAGGGACATTGGAGGAGTTGTTGGTATGTTGGGGAGTGGTCTTCCCTTTGATTGTCGCCCTTTCTCCTTCTTGTCTTTCTTGGGTCCTTGTGGAACGACGAGGTTCATGAAAGTGTCTGTTGAATCGGAGGCATTGGAGTAAATCGAAGTCATCTGGGATGACGAGCCGGTGTCTGAGGAGAGCCTTCCCCGGCTGCGCGACTTCTTGAGCATATCGGTTATTCTGCTCTTCATTTTGCCTTTGCGGAGATCGCTTGAACTTCCCTGCTCGCGTAAGGACATTTCGGAAAGCGGCGGAATAAAGGAGTCTGAGATATATTGTGAATCGACTCCTCCACGGTTTGTGGAAAGGATGTTGCTGGAACTTCCTTGCCGAGAATATGTGAGGGATGAAAATGACGCCTTGCTCAAACCCAGAGAACGTTTGATAAGGCTGGGCGAGGTACACTAGAAAGAAAGTAATATTTAATTTTGATCATTCGGCCATCAGAGACAAGTCTGGAAGGTGCAGTGCGCCTGACGCGCGCGGTGGATCACGAGGGGGCAGAGAGACTCACAGGCTCTTCAGTAAGAAAGGGGGCGATCTCTGGATGGTCCCCAGATTCCGGTTTCAGAAAGTATGGGGGTACGAAGCGTTGATGCGAGAATTGGATTGTGACATCCTGCTCTGGAGAAGATGATGGTTCGGAAAGAATCAACTCGGCGTCGAACCCGTGATCATTCGAAGAAAGCTGAAGGTCATCCATGAGCGAACTACCCGCGGCTTCAGGCCAAACACTCTATTTGGTGATTCCCAGAGTTGGAGGATGCGCGCTGGCAAACCTAGCGGCGTCAGCCTGAGTGGGTCGCTAGAAAGATAAAAGAGAGCAGAGATGAAGATCAGAAAGAAACTAAAGACATATTTCTCACCAAAAACCGTGACGAGACTAATTACAGGACTCCCAGCTCAGGACGGACTGGATCCCAGGACTTTCAAACTACCCAACAGCCTTGCACAGGCGTTGGCCCGAGAACGATATTATTATTCCGTTCCCCATGATCCTTCCTTTTTGGGTCCCTTACAACACCCGTCGGAGTAACCACCGGAATACTCCGGTGCGGAGGTCAATTATCCATAAATGGTATGTTGCCCGTATTCACCTCGGTTTCGGTCCAGGCCGATGGGGCTTGGCTCTAACGGTGCATCGCAACTCAAGAATAACAACTACACTGCTGTCTCCCCTGCTGCGGGAGCTTCGTTACGACCATGTCCTCTACGTCCTCGATATCATCTGCGACATCATCTGCGACGTCCTCCGCCACTGCTTCTGGTTCAAGCACTACCTTTCAATTACCCTCAAGCCTCAAAGTAAGCGGTCTATTCTAGGTTTTGCCGTCTAGCCTTAATTCATCTACGCAGGTCATCGGAATAATACTCGCAGTCGCGAGTGGCTTGTTGATTGGCTCTAGTTTCGTCTTCAAGAAGAAGGGTTTGTTGCGCTCGCAGGCCGGGCATGCAGCAGGCGAAGGTGTCGCATACCTCAAATCCGTGAGAGCCATCCCCACCATCCCTCAACTTATCATTGACTTTCCTTTCAAAGCCATTATGGTGGACGGGCATGACGAGTGAGTTTCCCTGTTCTGCTACTTGTGCTATACATAATACACGAATTGTCAAGTGATGATATGCGGAGAGTTGTGTAATTTTGTTGGTATGTCACTTGAACTCTAACTCCATTCTATGCTGATCCTGCAAAGCATATGCGTTTGTTGAAGCGCTTGTTGTGGTGCGTCTGAGACACAACATTCTCTGTCACATCTTCACCGTGATGTTCCAAGACTCCTATGGGCGCACTATCTGTTGTAATATGTGCCATCCTATCTTCCATCTTTCTCAACGAGAAACTCACCTTCTTCGGATGGCTGGGTTGTGCCCTCTGTATTGTAAGTACCGCCGTTCTTTCGTCTTTTCGTGTACCAACATCTGCCAGATCGGTTCCACTATTATTGCTCTCAACGGTAGGCATTACAACGAACGAATACCATATACCAAAGCTTATTCTCGTGCATAAGGCCCCCAGGAGCAAACACCTGGTGAGATAGAGCAATTTAAAAAACTCTTCTTGGCGCCTGGTTTCCTCGGGTATATAGCTGCCCTGATTACCGTCGCCCTCTCTATCATCTTTTACTTTGGACCTAAGTCAGTCGTGTTTCACATGTTATCTCTCCCTTTTTCCTCCGTTTATCTTTCCCCTTTTCAGATATGGCAAGAACAACATGCTCTGGTACATATCCGTGTGCAGCACTATCGGCGGCATCAGTGTGAGTGTCACAACCGGGCTTGGTTCAGCCATAGTCACCACTGTTATGGGAGTCAACCAGGCAAGTTGTTGTAATTATCACGACGTCACATTATTTGATAGCGGCATAGTTCACAAACTGGTTCATCTACTTTTTAATCGCCTTTGTGGCAATAACACTACGTGCGTAATCAATATACCTTCATTTCGCTTTGCTAACGCGACACAGTAACGGAAATTTATTACCTGAATATCGCGCTTGCGCTATTCAATACTGGTGAGTGAAATAATAATAATGTTGTGTGCTTAGACTCAAATGTTTCACTTGGCAGCTATGGGTAAAGTTTTTTTTCCATCAACACCCACTGCCCAACTGATTTGATCTGAACCATCACAGTAACGCCCACGTACTACGTTTTATGTATGTGACCTGCACCTAATCACATCACTAGTTGATACTAACCCCTTCAAACAGTTTCATTTTGTTCAATGGTCACAACCATCGTGCGCGCAGTTACAACTATCAATACCCCCTCATCACTCACCCATTATTACAGGTTCTCTTCCAAGGACTCAGCTCCTCTGTCTCGCAAATTCTCACCCTCGTCCTGGCCTTCCTCACAATATGCGTCGGCATCACGATTCTCCAAATGTCCAAGATCGACCCTGCGCAACTAAAGCTCGACCGGCGATCTACCATGCTCCTTCAAGCCTCCCGCGCGCCCACGGAAGGTGCCGAGGAGAAGGGTATTGCCGGTATGGAAGACCCCGGCATCGAGGCGTTGCGCGGCACGTTCGGCACCATGAGCAGCATTATCCGTGCCCGCTCAGCACGGAGGATGAGCCAATCAAGCAGGCAGCCGAGCTCCCTTCGGTCGCATCCAGAGGGTCTACCTTCCTCATCCACAAATAACGCGTACGATGGGTTGACACGTCATCAGCTCTATGATGCCCCTGTACCGCGGCTGTCTGAGACAGATCGTGCATCGTCCTTTTCATCAAGATCAACGACACCATACAGCCCTCGGAGAACAGCCATCAAATTCGGATCACAAGATCTCGTGCATTCGTACCGCCCGCCAGGTAGCGGAGATGCGGATGCAACGCATGAACACAGGAACGCCGTGCACTCCACGCCACCGATACAGACAAACTCGTTATTCTTGTATCCTCCGCCACCAAGCACCGACACCTCCCCCACGCTTGGTGGTTCGCAGTCGTTAGTTCTGCCACCGCGTGCAAACGATGAGCCACCAGCACCCACCCTATCGACAATGTATCACAACCCAATCAAGAGTGATCCATTCGAAACCCCAACAACTCCCACGATGACCGCATTCCCCTCGTCGTCTGATGTACTGCCAACTAACTCTCCTCCGCAAAACTACCGGAGCCAGGGGGATGTACGCCCCACAGAACGCACACGACGCAGTTCTTCATCGGGCCAGTCGCGACGATATCCTAGAGGTTTAGATGATGCAGAGGAGAGCATAAGCCTGTTCGAGCGGGCCTCGCCTGTGCAGGAGATGTCTGAAGAAGAGATCGAGATGTCGCCGCAAGTCCAAGGAATCAGGCTGGTGAAGCCTGGTTCTAAGACTTGGCTTTGATGAGGGGTTGTATGATCAGAAATGGACTGGATTTTTGCTGTTAGACAGCTTGGACAACTGGGATTGTTGTATCTATTTGCATACCTACTCGCTGCGCGCCTCGAGCTTGTGAGTCCCAGGTGGGGGCATCAGATGAGATGGATTACACCATGGTGACACATAAATTGCAAACCTTCAGAATAAGCTTAAGTTGTAACTGCAGGCGACGGAACATGAATTGCAGCCGTCGTATGCTACGGATGACCGTGACTGACTCTTGTAGTATACAAGCTCCATTATGCTGCAATGAGTAAGTGTGGCACACTAATTTTAAATCTTTTCCAACCGTGTTTCCATGCGGTTGAAAACTGTGTTGATGTCTGTTAGAGTTTGAGATTTTACTAGCGCGTCCGAGGTGACGAATCGTTTCTGTCATTAGTTCCGCTGCCATCATCTCGGACAGTCGTCGCGACCGCCGAGGTCGACCACGTACATGATCTTCGCGAGAAAGGGAGGGGAAATCTCCTGTGTGGATCTGTTGAGCCCATGAGCTAGCCTTCACAAGCTAGTAGCCCAATTGAAGGCCAACTCAACTTTGTCCAAATCATGTAAGTGATGAGCCGATTCAGCCAATGAAAATTCTTTTGTGGTTAACCTTTCACGAGGCCCATTGTGTTGGGCACCATTGGTACCGGTAACGAGATTTATAGTGTTCGCAGGATGTTGAAAAAAAAAAGACCCTATGCGGGGGTTCTTCCCCTTTATCAGAAGGAATGGCTGTCTTCCTTTGTCTATATAGGTCTGTCTAGGGGAGACTAGCTAGTTCTTCCCCGACTCGGAATGTCACTTGTGGTATCTTGGCGCTTGAAAATGACACTTTTAGTATATGTAGGGTAACTATGACATGGCAGAAGACAACAAGAGGATGATCTATAACGTGAATATATGGGTATACTTATGCAACGGAGCAGACAAGTCTACACAGCGCTATTGATGGCATCGATGAGGATATTGTTGTAGTCCCCACCCGCCTGCCACATAGCGTACCCCAGCAGGCCAGTATTTTTGATGAATGTGCCCTTGGCTGTGAACGACTCAGCGTTGTCGTACGAAATCATGACCTCGGACGTTTCATTGTAAACGTAGGGCTAACGGCAAGTCCATCAGAAACATAAGCGGTTCCCTGTCAAGGGTGTACGCACCGTTTGGCTGCACGAGTCAAATCGATAGTAGATACCATCGGCAGTCGTACCTTCCGAGTTGAGGAAGCCACCGTCGACCAGTCCCCATAAATTAAAGGTACCTCCGGATCCTTCGTAATTACCACAGGCATCCACGCTTCCGGTGGCATCCCATGCATCTCCTGCGGGCTGATTAGATGCATCGAAGGCGGGGTAAGCAGCTAGTGTCGTCGTCCCCGACACGAACGCATCAGAGGGCTTGACACTGAAAGAGTGTCCGTACGATGGAACACCTAGGACAATCTGGTCAACGGGCATGCCTGCATTAGACCAGGCTTTCACTGCGGAAACAGCTGAGCCTTGTTGCTCAGACGACTTCGCACAGGTATCATTGAGAGGGGCGTTGGGGCCAACGGCAGTGGACCATGAACCCCATATATCATAGTCCATGATAGCAATGTAGTCAAGAACCTTTGCAAAGGCGGAGACGTCAGTCGACGGATTGCCATTGGAATCACGGAATGGTGTGACAGACACCGCTGCCGAGATGGTGATATTAGAACAGTCTTCGCGAAGTTCTTGGAGAAAGGAGAGAAAGTTTGCGGTGTCATCAGAGTTGACAATATTACAGCCAATGCCTTGTTTATTTGGATACTCCCAGCTAAATTAAATATGGGTCAGACATGTTTATGTGACGGCTGACATACATACTCGAAGTTGACACCATCTAGATCATACTCTTCGACAAAGTCTATCACCGTGTTGACGAATGCAGTGCGGTTCTTCGCTGTCGCGACGTCGGAAGAAAAGTAGACGCTACCACCCCAACCTCCAATGGCAATATGGGCTTTAACACCCTGACATAACATGTCATTGCCTCAGCGCTCAAACATACACATGAGTTATATCCTTACGTGTGCATGTGCTTCTGACACAAATTGTGGAAGCACCGAGCCATCTGAATCTTGTAGCGATAGACTGTTCACATCTGAAGTGGTCGACCTAAGAATTATCGATCAAACGTTATTACTAGAACTGTCACGGTGTGGTAGCTTCCACCTACGCAAAAGAATAGTACATCGTGTTGTACTTGTCCCAACTAACCTCAGACAACGGGTATCCGTTAGTAGCATGCCAGCCAGCATACCACGCACCAGCGACCTTGGATGCAGACGCATGAGCGGAAGAAAGGAGTGTAAAGGATGCGACCGCGAGGAGCAGCAGCATAGTAGACGACACTGAAAAGGTGGTCTGTACTAAGCAGAAATTTCCTCGGTTCTTACACGTCCTGTACTTATACTACAGCTGGGTGACACCATGGTTGACAATGGCTAGGATCCGAGTAAGTCGCGGTGCAGAGTTACAACCCGAGAGAAGTTGTTGAGTCTATGACCCATGGACGTACGTTTCAATAATACGGTCCGTGTTTAGAATGACATGCCATCGACAACATGAGGCGACCTACAAAAAGTTCCATGGGACAAAATCAACCCTTGAACATGCCTTTGACAAGTACTCACCAAACTTCAAAATGTCAGTGACTAAACGGTCCGAACCGTTTGAACCTATATATTAGTGGTCAATGGTCATATAAATTCGCTTTACGAGCCTCTTGGCGGTACTTCCACAGCCTAACGGTGGTTTTGTGGTGTATCATTACGAAAAATAATGTTAAATTATCAGTCTCAATGATTCCTGGCGTTCGTATTACGAAGAAGAAGTGCTGTACATAGCACAGCCACATTGTATTCAGGGAGGGTTGCAAGTGGGTTTGTACTTAGACGTCAGACTCTGGCCGCCTTCTGAAAATATTTGCACCGATCGGCGTGCTGATACCGCAGCTGCATCCAGTTCGTGTCGCCAATAAAATTTTAGCGGTGATTCAGTAAGTAGCAGCCAGTAATTCACGCGTCCATCGTAGGTTCATAGGCCAATAGGTGTGAATCATGTGGTTTTGCCTTTAGGAAACCCTGGACCCTTATCAAACATATAGAAAGCGAGCTATGCTAACGCTTGACAATCGCCCATATGGTTTGTTAACGAAATAAATAATATTCGAGACCCGGCTTCCGGTATTCCCTGTGTGTCGGAGCATGTGTGCGAGGTCAAATACATACTTATCCTTAATATCGGATCTTCTTGTTCGGGGATAAAGCGCTTCAACCCAAGTAATGCCTTATGTATCAGTCTCATGCTTGAATCCCGCACAGGGGCCCAAAAAAATCGATTTCGTCACAGCCACAGGATGGTCTTTCGTGTAGCTAGGCCTTGTCGGCTACCTTGACAAAAAGATCGTGCGCAAAGAGAGACAAGTGCTTCACACTGAATGTCAGATCATATTTGAGTCAGCCGTCAACGACGTACCAAACGAATATCGCTCCACCACAAGGGAGCACAAGAACCATCCACGTAGCTACATGATAACTATGTGCAAGACGGCCAGCGGGCAAACCAAATAACAGCGTTGACCGAATACATGAGGTATAATGGGATAAGCGGAACGAAAGCGACGAAAGCATAGCGACGACAACATGCGAATATGCAAGATGACGAGTATACAGTAAACGGATTCACACATACACCATTACGGCGATGAGCAATGCAAAGGGACGATAGAAAATATCCAAGGGAACGACTCAAGCAGCAGATCAAGTTGCGACTCGAGCGGGGGACTACGGCCGTTTGTCCACAGATCGTTTGCGACCCGGCCTTATCACTTTTGGACTGGCTGAATTGATTTCGGGCGGCGGAGAGCCGCTTCCCCGGGGAACCAGCGACCGGCGCTTTCTCATTCCCCGACGCGACTCTAGTGGATACTCGCATTTCAAATGCCTACGAGCGCACTGACTGGGAAACAAAGACACGAAAGTCAGTAAGGTGTCGAAATTATTGATGGTGGCGCGGATATCAGCGAGCAGAAAGTGATTTATAATTAAAAAATGAATCGCACGAATTCGGCAAATCATTACCACGCCGATAAGGCGTGAAGAAGGACACATAGTATATTCCTGAATGGGCTCAGGGGAAGGACTGTGATACTCACTTGCATGTCCTGTCTTTGCTGCCCGGAACGGGTGGGCCGCACGCGATTTTCCGCCCTCGGCAGAATAGGCAGGCAAGCGCTGGTTTCTTATCCATCGATCGTTTAGGGTGCGGTGGCGGGGATATACGCAAAGTCCCCCTCGGTGATGGCGAACGTTGATAAGGGGATCCCGTCCTTTCGCTAAGAGTGTGCGAAGAAGATTCGTTTGGGGAGTGATAATGTTGTTGGTTGGTATGAATGAATGCTGGAGTGGATGATTCTACCTCGACGAACATGTAGGATTGGCTAGGAACAGTCATTGGAACTTCCGATGCATCACGATGCGAAGTGGGCAGGAAAGTTGCACTTTGAGGAGAGCATGGAGAGGGAGAATGTGTCATTGCATCATGAGGTGAATAGGGTTGGAACTGATGAGGAGAGACTGAATGAATGGGTGGCGGATATGGTAGGTGGTCCATAGGCGGCTCGTCGTCTAATGTTGAGCGGTTTGGCTTTATATCCTCTTCCTCATGAACCAAAAGACTCAGTCCCCCCACTGGGATAGTCGGCTCGTACACACACGATTGTCGAGAATGGTGCAAGATTGTGCTCGATGATGGGAAGTCCGAAGGATAGTCCCCAAAGGACTTATAAGCCATGCGGTCAACAGGAGAACGGGAATGACATCGCATAAATGGCTCACCTGCTGTCTTAAACCTGGTTCATGTTTCAAGTTGTTCGCGCCACTGTGCCCTCCAACAGGAGCCGTAGCAGGAACACGTGTACTTTGTGCCGTACCGCTGGGCGCCTGTGCAGATGTTGACAACTGGCCCAGAGAGTCGACTAGCGTATATGATTTCGAGATCTGAAACGAAGATGGATTGCCATGAGGAGCGTACTGAGCGGCAGTCATGCACGATGAGGAATCGGCGCATGGATGCATGTGGGTCTGGCCTTGCAAGCTCCAACCGCCTTGATCCGAATCTTCGGGACACGGGATAAGAACAGGTTGACCGTACATGCCAAAGAATTGGAGATCGGATTCGTCCAAATAACTGAAGTATGCACCTGATTGAAGTTCTTCGAAAGTAAATGCACGTTTCACATTGACCTATCATGGTGTTCAACTACGATCAGGTACTTGTCAGTGCCACTGAGACAAGAATACTTACAGCAACATCGAAACCTTCTGCATAACCGTTAGATTGGCTCGATGACCTCGAGGTGACAGGCGATGATTGGCTGAGCGGGGCGCAGGGCATAGGGTTTTGTGAGCTGGAGGATGCGGTTGGTTGGGTATAATGCCAATATCGACTGTCGTCAGAAGGCGTGGGTGTGGACACGGAAGACATTTTGAGCCAGTGAAGGAAGCAAAATGGATGGGGGAATGCTTTCGTGTGTCAGTTGACGGCAGGGGATAAATCTCCACTTTGAAGGCAGTGAGTGTCTTTTATATATTAAGACTCACTGAAAAAGGTACATTGCATATTTGGTAACATAAGAATTCGGGTTCATTTGCAAGCCTAAGCTAGGCTGAGTTTAGGAACCCACGCCTCTGGCAGGCTCGAAGTCAGACGACGAGAGCTGTCAACGATTACAGCAACAAGTCTTCATCAGTTTTCCGTAATTTAAGTTTCGTAAGCATGACCCACAATCGCGTTCCTCCATTTTGAAGGCAGAACTCTGATATCTTTCAATTCATATCCCCCACCTGGTCGGTCTCATCCCATATCAACATTTAATCAATGAAAATACAACAGCCAACTGCCGTCCTTTCATCCGAGATCATGGCAGTGCACTGAGGGACATCCTAATCAAGCGGATTAATATTGGGTTATTGTCTGAACCGTCCCAAATAAATTTGATTTTTCAAAAAAAAAAAACAATAACCTCACCAAATTTCACCGGGGGTGACAAACAACACGAAATGGCAAGTGATTGATGTGAAGACACCAAATGACCGTAAAGGATACTAGAACTTGAATTTGGGTTTCACTGGCGCTTCACGAGAGAGGGAGCAGATCGCGAGAGATCCGATCTTGCACTCTATCTTGGCAGCTTCGACCATTTTCCCATCCTCCTATATAATCATTTAAGATCAAGGTTGAGAAGCAGCTCGTCAGACTTCTGTTGGCGGTATTACTTGATCTTTAGAGTAGGGATGTTTGTTTTGCGACTGTAAGTACTTCAACAGTAAGTTCAAAGGTTATGACACGCCTTTACCTGCGGTCCGCTTAGCACTATTGTCACCGAAGCTACAGAACAACGAGGGGGCAACTTCCCCATCTGTAACTTTTCACCAAAAAAAATCGCACAATTACTTTCCAACTATGGTTACCGCTCGCTGGAACTCTCAGACTCGCCCAAGAGACTCTTAAACCTCGTACTTGATACTAAGCTCCAGAAAATAAAAAAAGTATACACACATCACTTGCCTGGCCTTTGAATGATTGTACTCTCAATTCATGCTGAAACCTCGTCGTACATCTCGTAGTTCAAGACTCAATGTCCGCGATATAGTTATGTAACTAGATCGTGAGTCTGGCTGCCTCTTCCAATCAAGGCGATGTAGAGTCCCAGTTGGCAAATGACCCTCATGACACGGAGTCTCGAGCGTCAGGGAAATCGATAGCCTCCACCGTTCGGGCAGCTTCTCCATAGCTGAGCACGCCGACATACGGCATGACATTATATTTGAGCGAATATTGAGCAGGAAGTACGTTACTGTCCAAAAACGAGTCGTCAGCATGCAAAAACAGGGGGGTAGATCAAGGATTGGATGTTGATTCGTTATCGGAATCCGACTCACCTGAAAGAGCCCGACAGGTCGCGAAGTCTGTACTTGTCTTTCTGTACAATGTCGATCGTAGCGTCCTCTTTTCTCCGCACAATGCGATCCCAGACAACGACAGTGTTGTTGACCTTCAAAAGTGCGTTAGACAAATGATATCACAGATGTTTAATCTCGCCCGTATGCATGAAGCTGTAGAAGTTAGAATGGTAAATTACTTACCCCTTGTGCGTTCGTGTACTCTGCCTCAAGGTACACGAATAACTGCTTCGTGTTCCAGTTGAAAAGTGGTGTCAAGTCTGGAGCATCGTAAAATTAGATCACGTATAAGAAACCGCGATTGCGCGACAGAAAGTGGTGGATCCCCGGTGAGGCTCTTCCGCTGTCATCGCGATGAAAGAATACGTACCGGCCGAAAGGTTAAATTTAACAAAACCAATTTCCTCGTTTCTGAAAGGATAGCGCCTTGTTTTAGAGTGGAACCTAAGGAATGTCAAGGTAAGTCACTGACGTGAGATACGCGACAAAGGCAAGACTCTGTAGCCGCAATCCTGACGCAAGAAATCGAGTCACTTACACCTTCAGGGAAACAACATCCAGGCTACCCTTAGGATCCGCATTGAAGAGGAAGGAGGAAAGAGCTACAGCCGCAAGCAAAACCATAACACACGTTGACCAAAGAGCGGATACGCCATTTACTCGAGCATAGATGCTATGCATCCTATAATGCGCGCTAGAGAGAAGATAACAACTGTTTCAAGTGAAGGAGCGAACGACCCGGAGTATAGCTGCAGACTGAAACAGACGTCACACGTCTACACACACGTGTCCGAATACCACGATTGCCATTTTGGGCCATTTTGACCTTTTGTCAGATCCTTCGAAGTTCGAGAGCATTGCAAGCCAAACGAAATGCACAACATGTGCCCGACAGGTTTCATTAATATTGGAGCATTTGAATGTACGTTGGTTCCAAAAAACGTGTTCTTGCAGCTTTTTTTGTTCTATGAAGGAGCAACGGTAAGCCTACACGACGGTATATTTAAATTCGTGCCAACCACTTGACGTTCGACCCCCCTCGCGTTGACGGGTCATCTTAAGCTCCAAAATATATGAAAAATGTTGAGTGTATACCTTCACTAGTACTGTCATGACAAGCTCTAAATTATTCCAATCTTTTTCAGTAGCTTCACTCCGATCATGACTGGGATACATGCAGTTCCTAGGTCCGGGCGACAGGACGGACTCGGTGTAAACGATAGATAACGGCCAACACCGCCATATAAATGTGTCACGCCATATACGGACGCCCAGTCTATCGTAGCCTTTCCATTATAGGAGCCATCATCCTCGATCGATGGACTCAACTAACGCTGTATGCTTCCAACATGGCTTGATCAATCATATCGCCTGCATGCACCCATACCGGCAGGACATCTAGTCCCACTCAAGCACAGGTGCTTCTACTTCTGGGCGCAGCTGTACTGCCGCAAAGGCATGTCTCGCCTTGCCTGGCATCGTATTTGGTTTGGTCTATCCCGGGGTCATTTCATTTCATCAGAGGTAATCTGAGCACGATAGCTTTCGCCTCATCAATCGCCCCTCGATATCCTTGTGTATAGCTCCACTTATTTGCTTCGAAGAATGCATCACCAGTCGGCGCCAGGCCGACCTTATTATGTCGCCAATGGTCATTGGTCAATCGAGGACATAGTTTGATGCACCCATCGAACGTGCGTTTCATGATCAGTTTTTGTCTCAACACTTAACAGGTTGGGAAGTTGGACATCTCGTAAGTTACTGAGCACCTTATCTAGCTTTGTCCTCAAATACTGCTTGTCTTTTCCTTTTTGACTCTATATGATCGTGGGGCAGTAACAGGTCGCGGCGCATCTAGCATTCCATGACATGGGCGTTCGTTGTAGTCTTCATTTCCACATATGATTGCTTATTTCTGACTCTACATGTGCAACAGCTACAGGGCTATTCGGATCTTTCATAGATGGTGATAGCAGATGGTTATTAAGCTCACCTGCTAGTGGTGTTCCATTTCATGAAACACTGCTTTATGATTAGCCCATCATTGGTCGGATCTTGAAGCTTGAAGCTTTGAAGCCCGACTGTCGAAAACTACTGATGGGTCCAGTCATTTTAAAGGTCCATTACAAAGAAGTTTCTGATAAATTATAATCTTGTTTCGACTTCCTACCTCACTACAGAGGCCAGACGCCCCATAATTACGTAAAACATTTTCCATCATTTTTGTTTTCATTGCACGTCGTAGTTCTTCACGGCCTATAGGCTAGAAAGAACAAGGAACAGGCAGATAAGTGGCGGCTCTATGTTCTCCTGGTGACCCTGAAGGATATCTCGTTAATTGCCGTCCGAGCACCGGATTATTTCCAAAAACATAATTTGACCACAGATAGAAGATCTTCAGGGCTGAGAACATGTCTTCAGCGGGGTGGAAACGAGGGTGTTGTATCAGTGTGCTGTTAGTTGTCTGCCTGTACATTTTCCGAAAGCAGGGGCATCAAAACGCACTCCAATAATGAGGTTGGAAAGAATGCAAACTGTAATAGCAGCCCAAAGTGACGAGGCAAAATCACCCTGAAACAAGTGCGAAGCCCATAAGTACCCACATCCCTCGATCATCCTAGCATGCGTACACTAGTCGTCCTCCTGCTTGAGCCCCGTGCTGCTCGGCACCCATACCAAATCTTCCTCATCCTCACCTTTCTCACTCTCACCTGCCGTACCTTCTTCATCGCTGCTGAGTACCCAGTCTCCCTCGATCTTCCTATCCAGCGTTGCGATCTTCCCACCGCGGGCACGAATAAATGCGATCACCTCGCGAGCTTTCCTGTATCCCTTGGCGTCGGGTAATGCATCGCCATCTCCCCCATTGTCGGAAGAAGACGTGGATGAATTTTCTTCAACCCAGCCGAACCTCTTTGCCAAGTGGATGCTCGCGATCACACTCTTACCGTCTCCGCTTGCCTCCAAGGTCGTCAGGAACTCCGCAAGAGCTTTCACAGCCTCTCCACGTGCCCGGAGCAAATGCCTCATAATTCTTCTTGACGATGGCCTTCGGCGGCGTGCGAACTTGACAGGCGGCTCATCAGTAATCTGTGGTGGTAAGGAGCGTGGCGATGATGTTCCCGGAGTGGAGGAGTTTGCACGGTTCTTGTCGATCCAAGGGTTCTCAGGAGGCACCAGCGGTGTTGTATATTGAGACAGCGCAGACAGGGAAAGCTCCCATCTCCTAGGCGCCCATACGCCAACAAGAACGCGCCATGCCGCAATCACACGCTTGAGACTTGTTATTTATAGGTAAGTTAATAGCAATATGAAATCACAATGATTGGAACTCACTTCATGTAGATATCTGTAGAGAAGTTCCCATTGCTATGTTAGTAAGGCTCACATGTCCAGGGGTCTAAATATACGTGCCATTGATCAATCTATTGTGATAATATGCAAATGCCCAGACTGTGAACGCTGCCACGAGAGCACCAGTGCCTGTGTACCAGAGCATCGCCCAGAGCGCCCAGAACGTAGCAGGGTAAATCATCATGCACGATAACAAGCCAAAAACGGCCTTGTTCTGTGCCTGAGTCTCCTCTTCGTGCTCGACCAACCGAGCTCCAATTCGACCCATGACATATACTGGTGTGTGAAGTAAGAGCGGAAAGAGGAAGAAGGGAAGCCGAGTCAGGGCAGCAAGCGTGTCACGTATAAGGATAGAGAGTGTCAACAAACGTGAAGGAAGGGGGGTCGGATGAGATGGAGATAGCGTTGGCGGAAGTGGAAGTGAGGACAAGACGGAGTTTGTAAGATTAGTAGATTGAAGAAGCGAGTAGTATCCCAGAAGATGACGTCGAACAGTCGAGAAGTTTGGAGTAGCATCTGTTGTGGAAAAAAGATCAACTAGACTATGACAATACGTGAGCTGCCGAAACGAAGTGAACAAACAGCGCGCGCGAGAACGTACGTTTGTGAAATCGTGACAAATTCATCCAGGTCGATCGAGCGCTCATCTTCCCAGAGAAGGTCTCTTGCCATTCGAGCACTGTAAAGGGTATCCCTAAATGACAAATAATCAGAGTCCGCACACACCGCAATGAAACAAGATCGAAATACCAGTCAGGAGCATTGATGGTTGCCTCGACCAGCTCCCTCTCGATTGCACGTGTGAGGCGCTTTGCCGCTGCGCGTGGTGCCCCTTCTAAACCCGAAAAGAATTGTTCCTTGAACTCATCCATCGAAACCGGTTCACCAAAGCTATTGGAAATTTACGCCATCAGCGCCAGTATATCTCCATGCTAACCAAATCTCACTTCATAATCACCTATGCTGGTTTTTAGTGGAGTGCCTTTCAATGAATTAGGGGACATACGCTGCTTCGGTACTTGGACTTATTCGTATACACGATAGCGGCAGGGATGATCTGGACCCCGGGGCCCTTCACTCCGTTCTCCGCCGCCCACTTGGTGTATTCTAGTGCAGCCCAGGCAGCGCCATCCTTTACCTGCATGATCCTCGGCTCTGTGTAAGACGTGCCCTCCGGGAAAAGCGCAACTGCATCGCCCCGTGCAAGCGCTTCGATGGTTCCCCGGAATAGAACTTGACGGTCTTTCGACTTTCGGTCGACAGGAATATTGCCAGACGAGCGAAGCACCCAAGAAAGGACTGGGTTCGCAAAAAGTGATGCTTAAAGCAAGGAGCAAACGCGTTAACGGGAATTAAGGACTGTTGGGTCGATAAGGCTTGGTTCACCTTTACTCCAGTAGTGTAGAACACGCCTGTGTGGGAAGCTCGACGCTAAATAAATAAATAAAAGACACGATGAGCCCTCATCGAACCAACTAGAAGACCAGGAATAACTGACAAAGGATAGCAGGATCGATCATCATATTATGGTGGGTGGCAGTGCTGTGAAAGTGGGTCAGTATCGGTACCAGACTTTCTTCGAGTGTGCCACATGCAGGTGAAACAGATGTGGGGGTCAGCAGTCACGAATGTATATTTCTTTGCACTCCCCGGTCCACCCAACCGGTGACTCTAACCATGTAAGCGCTCTTAGACGAGTCCCATTCAAACTCAAACACGGGGCTCGAGCGTCACGCAGGCAAGTAATGCAAAATACGAAACTCACACAATGATTGGCCCATCCAGCGGAACGCGCTCGCCTCCAATTACACGTACTTCTGTGAAGAACGACCAGAGAGACCAATCTGCAAGGCGACGGATAACGAGGTGCAATACTTTCGAGTCGGACATGTTAAATGAGTTGGTTGGAATATAGGAGCAATAAGGCGCGAATATAAGTTGTGATATAGCAAGAATAACTGGTGCGGCAGCGCAGAGCTCGGCGGGGAGAGACTACGAACAACAGGCTGCACGGCCCTGAAAAGCTTGTGCAATAGGTAATTCATGTCCGCCACGTGCGCTAATACTCCCGCACGGACGTCCGTCGCCCACAACTGCCTGCAACTTGTCTTGCTGAGCTTGGTGCTGCAAGTACTGCCACGTATGTTGCATGGCTGGTGGCCAGCATATATGCCACCTAGCTGTATTAACCATAGTAAGCATACTTGGTACAAAGAACCACGGTATGTATCGCGGCAGGTCGGCAAAATCCGGTGGAGAGTGGGGTAGTGACGCGACTATGTTGTCTAAGACAAATCTCCCAGCTGAGTGAATCTGATCTGCGTCTATGCGTACCACTGAAACACAGACCGCCTTAGCTATACACGTCTCAGTTATACCCAACCCCAGTTTATTCTGAGCTGCCCTAATTGAGCTTCATGCGCACCGATGGCACCCTCAAAAGCCCCGAGTACACTCTCCGGAAGCTGCCTGCTGAGTTCCCTTACCGCGCCCAGACATATGAGCATAATACACCGTGCACCTGATCCAATAGTATAGGAGCGCATGGGCGCTGGCAGAAATGGGTGCAATACCGTCATATGAACAGTTTCAAAGAGTCACAGTGATTCGTACAATAATACACAGCGGGTACTCAACAAGTACAACCGCATCATGCCTGGGACTCTCACTCCACCCCAAGCGCAATCAACCCAGTGGCAGCCATCATGATGGATGCGCCCAGTAGTAGGGCTGGGGAAAGAAATACACACATATGCGAAAATGAGGGGCTAAAGAGGTAGGTCAATCGGCAATCAAAGATGTCTGGATCTAATCAGATGTCAGATACAAACGGTGGGATCCGACGCGATCACTTCCCCATGTCTATCAGCACCTTAAACTAAAGAGAGAAGGGAACTCACGCTGTTCGAAATACACCATATGCGGGAGATTGATGCCTGTCGATGCTGTGTAAAAGCCATGTCAAATACGAGAAGGCACGGACACAACGGAGTAAACATACGTATAGAGGCACTCCCTTCTGGATCTTCGCTGCCCACACATCTACGTACGTGGCGTGGAGCCGCTAAACGCTATGTCAGTGCGAGTCTTTGGAAAAGCAGAATGTTTCGAACGCGGTTCGGTGAACTGCCAATATTCCGTGGCACTGATAACCATGTGAGCTTCGTGATAAATATATAGCAAAATAGCCTTCTTCACTGATGCTTGTAGCCTAGCCTCGTAGGTATCATTGTCGGCACGCCGTCTAAGTATGGCGTTGATTACATTCTAGAACGTACGTATACGGAACATACCGAACGAATGCACGGCTGTAGTAGCATGCGAGTGTCGAGTAAGCGAGACATGCTCTCAGAGGGGCACGACAAAAGAGCGCACCTCGGAAAATATTATCCATTCCGATCACGGATTCCACGAGCTCAGCGAATGAGTGATCCCCTGTCCTTGGCTGTCCTGGCAGTCATATTCAGTAACATCGCGCAATAGGGGTACAAGAATTGTTACCAAATGTGAACAATCGCAGCGCAGCATCAGGGAAACTGTTCCTGATAGATAATGCTGCAATGCAGGCAATGGCACCCTGCTCGAGGAACTAACATAAGTTGTATCCACCAAGAGGCACGATCTGACGCACTCCAAGCGAATGACCTGGGGGTATCATTGGTTCGTATATATTAATAACGGACAGCGTGGCTTACCGGACACAGCTACCTCATACTCGGGATATTTCTCAAACTGCTCGCGTAAAACATTAAGCACGCGCTCTCCAACGCTTCTAAAAGCATAAAGAAAGCCTGTATGCACGTGGGCATCCGTGTTCTTTGGCAGGCCTGGTCCACGAAGGGGAGAAAGCACGAGGGACGTATCTGAAAGTTGACGTCGGGTGTCAAAGTTGCCATGTTGGAAGCTTACGCCTTGAAATTCACCAATCATCGCGCTCGCAATCTCACGGCTGCCCCTGAATGAAACCACAAGTTCATTCCTTGTGTCATCACGAGCAACGAAACCTTGAGTAGCCGTAATTACATCTGTAAACTGCATGATATCAGCAATCAGAACACGACACACCACAAGGTGGTTATCGACCATGTGCGCACCTGGGTGACTAATGTGTTTCCCATCGGACGCGGGCATAGAACTTGATACGCGCCAGATGCAAACTTCGTGTATCTCACAAGCTCATTGTAGACCTCCTCGGGAATACCATTTTCAGGATCATGCACTGTACCTGGGAAGTGGGGCCACTTCCAGAACGAGCTGGGAGGACGCGACGTGTCATCAGGCGGGTTTCTGTACCAATCGTTATAATGGAGTTGTGCGGCATGGACGACAAACATACTTGTGCATGATGGTTCAGGGTCAACTTGAAGCAGCTTAGTCTGAGACCGCTAGATCCGGCAAGCCATTGGTGGGATTGACTCTGAAGTACTGATAGTATCGAGTATGGATCAGCGAAATACTTTCCAGCCACATGCAAGCCTTAGAGCCATTCCATGTAGTCAGTCTGATATTCCGGAATCAATCAATTTTGTTGGTTTACTGTAGCAACAACGTCAAGGCTAACTCGTCTTCGAGCTCCGCGATTAATGACGATGAGTACCGGGTCGGGCGTTGCCGACGGAAAACGATGCTGACAAGTACTGTACAGTTGCTGTACAAGCGATACCAGGCGACACCGTGTATCACCGTGTATCTTTCTCAGACAATATTTTATGTTCCGGTTTACTACAGAGCCTTCACCATATGACACGGACAACCCTGAGAATCGGAGGAAGACTGGGTCCTGTGGAGGTCATTAATGTAATCAAATCAAAATGAAAGCACAAATGACATATGACGGACAAGTCAGATAATTGTGCGACCTTGCAACTTAAGCAAGGTTGTTGATCATGAACCTATATTGGCTATGTAGAGTGGGGGCATCAAGTACGTTAAATCATTACAATGCGTAAATGTACAGAATGAACGTGATGTATGTGAATCATTTATGAACTATTTAAAGGAATGTAACTGGACGCCAGCGCCCTTGAATAAAATATAAAATGTATGCCGGTCTCGGACAGGAGCCCGACGACTCTATGATGATGAACCGACAGAGCTCCAGTATACGCTCGGCCTTCAATAGGACGAGCGTCTCCCCGAACTGCGGTACTTCTCCGGTCCGCCCCTTCCATTGCCCGAGCCTGGTGACATGAACCCTAGCAAGCGCTTGAACAGAGGTTGCGGCTTCTTCGGAGCAGGTGTCTATATTTGTATGCGACAAAGATTCACGATACGAGAGCAAAACAAACGACAAGCATCAGCGTCGAGACAATGATGCAGGCAGGCTTGTAAAGGCGCACCCCATACTGATACTCCAAACGACCGTTAGGGATGTGGTGCGACTGCCCGGGTGGGAGGTAAACTGTTCGCTGGTGAGATCCGTGGTGCTGCGGAGGGTAATAATATGCCGGAGATGTGTGTTGCCGCACGGGTTGCGATTGCTTCTGCGGATAGGGATATGGTTGGGTGCGTTGGTGGTGGTGTGTAGGGGCCGCAGGTGGTGGATAGATGACTTGTATGGTCTGCGAGCGTGATGGTGGCTTGCGGGCTGAGCTAGAACGAGAACGTGATGTGGTATGCAAGGTGGTATGACTAGAGTGAGGGTACGACCATATTTCGACGGGCTGCGAGCGAGAAGCTGAATGTGAACGAGAAGATTTGTGCCTATATGGCTCTTCTTGTCTCGCAGGAGGCATATTGACAGTCATGGAGCGGCTGGGCGGAGGGCGCTGGCGTCTTCCATCTGGCTCGTAGAACGAGCGGTCACGCAATGTGGGCGACAAGAGGAATGGATTGGAGTAGGAATGAGCCTGAGCAGTTGTCTGGGAGACCCAGTTTGAAACCCGAGCCTGCTGAGCAAGATGGTTCTCCCATGCGGCGGGCGAATAATCATATTCAGTCATGTTAATGCCGATGAAAGTGGTAGACAGATGCAAAAAATCGCTGTTGGTATATGTACAGATGGATGACACGATATGGTTCCTGGAATGTGGCGCGTTGGTAGATGACCTCCGTGCAGCAGAACGACCAACTGGTGAGAGCTGGGCGATATTATCAAGTAAATCGATCTTGACCGATATAAAGGGACCACAGAGAAATGATGGCGTGTTATAAATTGGCTCCAATGGGCCGCCAGGCCACCGAAAATAACGCAGAACAACGTTTCCTGTCCACGAGGAGGCGCAAGTCACTCTGAAACGAACCTATTGTCCTGCTTATGTAAACAATACTAAACCCCCAGCCTCAACCCCTGGCCTCAACCAAGTAAGTACTGGACTTTTGGATTCAACTTGGTTATATTCATATGAATGGCAGGCATGAAAGCACTAGGGGAGTCCAAACACTAGTAGTATTCGCCTGTAGTACTGACTCTGGGAGGATTGCAACGAACAGGTCTTCTCATTTCATCCTCTTCACGATCCGACGTCCGACATTCGACGCGTTGCCCAACGCTATTGGAAGGTCGGCGGGCTCGCGCCTGCATAACGCAAATTGTGTACAAACTCCGGAAGATAACCGCGAGATTAACGAGAATCCGGAGATGCGCGCGTCTTCTTTGACCCCTAAAATCATTGCAGTAAGTATCGATACGGGAGATGATATCGATGGTATCGATTCATACCCATTTGACAACGATGATCCGCCCAGCATGTAGGGTCTGGGAACTCGGCAGTGCTCCCCCTCTACGAAACACTTGACTACGTGGCCGTTCTTGAACTTCATCACAGGCTTTCCCTTCGACATCATCATGATCATCTCGCCTCTTGTGCCCAGCTGCAACACCCTTATCTCCTTCACGCGTGGTTTACCTTTATCAATTTCAATTTTCTGCCTATCGCATCCCAGAACTCTGACCTTCTGACCTACCTTTTCAAGCGGGAAGAACAGGTCAAGCTCATCATCTCCCGGATGATTGACTAGCATTCATCCATCCTTCTGGCTTCGGACCGTGTATGTTCCTAAACGTTGCAAGATGCTGTTTTTTGATTGGCAAGAACGTGGTTGACGGCGATGATGGAACGACATCATACTTCTAGTATGGCAATATGGTTGATCGAAACATGTTACAGTCGTTGTTGAAACACTGCCAGGAATGGCCCGTTGTTACCCTTTTGGATTTTCATTCCTTTGTTGGCCGATATGGCAGGTACATAGGGGTGCCTCTTTCGTCCATATCTGAGTCACTACCAAGACCCTCCATCATTCTACTGTCCAGGATCAGGCAAGCTGTGTCAAGAACAATTGCCACAGCGACTAACACCAAAAACCTCCGTTCAGCCAAACGCATACGGTTCAATACGCCCTGTCTTACCCTCACATCGCCGCCCCCAGAGCCCTGATATCACCTGGCCCAGTTTTGCAGCAACCACCGAAGATAATCTTGTTCCAGGCCCTCCCTTTGGCCTCTTTGACGATACAGGCCAAATCCTCTGCCCACCGATCACTCTCCCCAGGCTCTTGGAATGCTTGAGTAGACAAATCAAATCCGCCTCCTCCATTGGGGTGCAAAACAAGGAACCGTCTCTTATTTCCATCCACCACCCGTTCAAATTCTCGTAGTAACTCCGGAATGAACCTGAGCGCTGTGCAGTTGATTCCAATACCGTTTGGTACTGGCATGTTGTCATCGCTGCGAATCATAGCGTTTGCGACTTCGCTAGCCGTAAAGTGGTGCCCTCCAGGTTGCCGAGTGTCTGGATACTTGCCCTCAGGAAAGGTCGCGGTAATCCACCAAGGTTTGGGACTGATGCTCTCCTTCATATGATTCATTGCTTGCCTGATCGCCTCCACCTCTCTCACCACCGGCACTGTCTCAAACGCAACAAAATCGACCTTGTCCCACGTCTCTTTATCAGACGTGAACACCCGAATTCGATCCTCGTGAAAGCGTGTCAACGCTTTTATAGAGTTGTTCTTCCCTTCGATATCATCGCCGAAGGAGGTCATATTTTCCTCCGAGTCGCTGTACGCACGGGGTCCGTAAGGAGGGGGGTAGATTCCACCAAAATCTTGCATAGGGGCAAGTATAGCGCCAAAGGGTCCAAGCGAGAGAGCGATATTGATGTCCTTCGGGCTGACATCAAGGTGTTCATTACAAAACTGACGTCTGGCTTTGTCCGCTATGTGAACGGCGTTACGCATGGCCTCGGTAGCGATTTCGTGGGAGTACCCTGCACGATCGAATGATTCGAATGCAGCCCGGTAGCTGTGGATGACTGGTGCACAACTTGCGACAAGGCATAATGGACACACTTACGTCGCTGTGAGGAGGACCCTCGATCCAGCCTCTAGAAATGCAAGATGAGCTTGTTGCAGGGTATCTGGCGCATCTAGGATGATACGAGCGGACCACAATGGGGTGTGCGAGATTGGGAGGTGGAAGCGATCCTCTAGAGTAGTGCCCTGCAAGAAATGAGCTCATATGTACAAAGACACCAGTACGATAACTCACGAGTCCTCCATCAGACAAAAGCATCGTATCTTCGAGCATCGTCGTGGCTGGTCACTGGTGAATGTGATTTAGAAGAAGAGATGAATTAGGCTACTCCGAGTCCGACACCGACTTGACACGAAGCGCCGCGGTGTTTTCTACCCCTGTCCACTGCCTCAAGGAGTTCTGGACTAAAATCGTCATACAAAACCCATAATTGTGTGTGGAAGAAAGACCTTGATCTCTCCAATGCCAAACTTGTCGATTCGGCCAAGTCACATCAATGATCAGATTCATGACATCAAAACTGGCCTGTGATGCGGAATCTGGATACGATGAAGTCCGAGTCCGAGTCGCAGGGAAGTCAAGATGCTGTTTGTTCTAATCCGCTGGAGTACGTAGTAAGTCACGGTAGCAAGCATGGTAAGTTACTATGGCTCCAAATTACAGCATCCCGCAAACAACTACAACAGCTCGCAACCTTGCGTAAACGTCGGAACGATGGACTAGGAGACCGGGAATCAGACAGACGTTCATTTAATGGGAAGAGCCTCTCGGAAGAGATGAAGTCGTCAGCAAGGGCCCTCAAAGCCTGGCGGTAGTACGTGTCGAGCTGCTGTGTGGGCGTCTTCAAGACGAGCTCATGAAATTGAAGGCCTAGCTAGCTCGCTTTCAAACTCATGGCTGCTCAAATTTCTGCTCGTTGCGTGCGTATTCGCCCCGATCTCATTTGATTTTGTACTCATCTTGTCTCTCAACAGCCTTGCCAACAACCTCGCAGAAAGACTGCGCCAGCGGGGTGTCCTGTTTGACTTGGATGAAGCCATTGAGCTCCATCGAGCTGCACTAGCACTCTGTGCCGCTGATCATCCTCGTCGATCCAGGTCTCTCAACAACTTTGCCAAAAGCCTTCGAGACAGATTCAAGTTGGAATGTGTCCTCTGACTTGGAAGAGGCCATCGAGTTCAATCGAGCTGTGCTGGCACTCTGCCCACTAGCTATCCTCATCGATCCAGGTCTTCCAACGACCTTGCCAACAGCCTTCACACCAGAATCGAACAGGATGGCATTCGGTCTGACCTGTCTGAGGCCATCGAGCTCAATCGAGCTGCATTAGCACTTCGTCTTGCCGGTCGATCGGGCAACTTTGCCACCACCCTCTCGACCTTTGTATCTCAACAATCTTGCCACCGCCCTTCCGGAAAGATTCGAGCAGCGGGTCGTCCTTTCTGACCTGGATGAGGCCATCGGCCTCGAGCGAGCTGCACTGGCGCATTATCCCCCTGGAAACACTGATCGATTCACGTTTCTCAACCTTTCCATCAGCCTTCGAACCTGGATGAGGCCATCGAGCTCAATCGAGCTGCACTGGCGCTCCTTCCCTCTGGCCATCCACATCGATCCTCATCCCTCGACATCCTTGCCAGGAGCCTACAAGGGGGTCCTACCAGCAGGGAATCTTGTCTGACCTGAATGGGGCCATCGAAGTCAATCGAGCTTTACTGGCCCTCCGTCCCACTGGCCATCCTCGTCGGGTCATGCCTATTAATAACCTTGCCGACAGCCTTCAAGGCAGATTCCAGCAGCTGGGCATCTTGCCTGGCCTGAATGAAGCCATCGAGCTTCATCGAGATGCTCTCTCGCTCCGTCCCTTCAGCAATCCTGATCGATCAACGTCTTTCAACAGCCTTGCCATCAGCCTTCTAGACAGGTTCCAGCAGCATGGCCGTTCATCAGACTTAAAAGAGGCCTTCAGCCCTCATTTACAAGTCCCCGAAGTATCTCACATGGCCTCTCGTGGAGATCTTCGTGTTGCAAAGCCACGAGCCCTCTCCGCCGAGTACCTGAAGCATAGCATTGGTTGCCTATCAGACCGCATTGAAATCACTCGATCAGCATGTTGCGGTTTCGTCATCATCTTCCCGCCATCTCGATATGGCCAGGGAGGCCACTTCAGAGTCCCTTGCCACGGATGCTTTATCATGCGTTGTTCGTTATGGAGCCTTGGAGACTGCTGTAGAATTGGTGGAGCAAGGCCGTGCAGTATACTGGACCCAGTTGGCGCACTTTCGCACCCACTGGATGACCGTGCTATTTCAGGTGATGCCGGCGGAGCCTTAGGAGATGGATTCAAGCAATGGAAGGATATCGTTGGCCATATTATTCAAGTGCTGAGGTAGTTCGTGGGCTCGTGGCTCACGCATTTGGTGATGTCCTACTGCCGAGTTCACGCTGCTCTATCTACATGCAGCAGGACCCTACGAGCTGAATTACATCTCCTCCTTACACCCCAACTTTGGCAGCGCTCATTCTTGCAGGACAGCAAGTTTCTCGAGATGCGTCCACTCAGAATTTCGTTGCCAACGGTCAAGCAAACCCAGACGGAGGGAAGGCACTTCGCTGTGTCGCTGCTGAGTTGGATGTCGTTGCTCAGCGTGTTAAGTCCTTCCTGTCATTTATATCGCTTGCGGACAGTGAAACGACAGTCTAGGGAGCCTTGGATCCGTTGAGCCGCAAACAGTGGCTCCACCTGGCCTGTCATGGCATGCCAAATCGAAAACAACCATTCGAGTCTTCGTTCGCCATGCACGACGGGCCTTTAATATCAGGGATATCATACGAACTCACTTGCAGAACCCGGAGTTTGCATTCCTGTCGGCTGGTGGCGATAAGTCGAGCCCCGATGAGGCAATTCATCTCGCTGCAGTCACGCAATTTCCTGGATTTTTCAGTTTGATAGGTTCTATGTGGTCTGTCGCCGACAGTGTCGCAGGCGAGAACGTCTCTGTCCTTTATCATGACAACTTGGTTGATGATTCAGGGAAATTGAACTACAGACGTGCCACAGGAGCGTTGCACAAGGGTTGCGCAAGAAGATTCCATTTGAACAGCAGATCGTGTTTGTTCACATTGGTGTCTAGTTTATTTGCAGTCACTCGTATACTTCTGTTAACCACTCCCTACAGCCGTCCCAAACGTTCATGTCTGTACTCCAGTGCGGTTGTTTATCTACTGGGTTCTTACCTCAAATCGCTGTACAGTACCAACTCATCGCGTTGAAGAACATAATTCAGTGGTTTCCGTGCCACGGCTGCCGCCCTCAGTGTCCAGAGATATCATAAACTAGCGAGCACAGTGATCTCCAGTGCCCCCAAGGCAGGGGACATTGCGGACGAAATTCCCATTCGAACTCTCGATCGTATTTGTTGACATAGGCGTTTACTTTGAAACCTATCGGCAGGATCGATGTGTTGACAATGATAAAGCCTGGGACTTTGTAGTCTACTATTCCGATTACTACCACCATTCACGCCCACAACCTCTCGAGCAAGGACAACGTTCTAGGCGCAATCCTCGCCCCGCTTGGCATGTGCTGCATTGCCTTGAATGCTATAACCGCTCATAGGATATTGTCTGGCTCGGACGATTCCTCCACGCGTTTTTGTCCTGCACACATCTCGGGCAGCGTCAGATACGCATGCTACATCCAACATCCAGATGCCCACCTGAAAGTTTGTGTGTTCGTCTCTGGACTGCCAGCAGCCACTCTGACTAGCAGAATTCTTCATGATACTAGTACTAGGCTTCTTGTGCCTGTGATACAATCAATGCCTCGGTGGGCGGGCATTGATCCGGATGGCATCTGCATGTAGATCTCCTTAGTATCACCTGGGGCAGGCATCGTCATATGCCAGCTCAGAAAAGTGGAAATATATTCGTATCAGCGAAATACGCCGCGACATATGGACGCCCCTGCTTCCTATCCTTCCGATTTGCAAGAAACCAGAACATGCACGTACATACTGATGATCAAATTCTTCATTTCAATAGGATGAGCGTCTCCTGAAGTTACGATGCTTCTTCGATCCGTCCTGTTCACTGCCGGAATGTATGAACAGCAACAGATTATTAGTGGCACGAACCCGAACAAAGTGTTTGAGCAGAAGCTGCGGCTTTTTGGGAGCGAGTGGCCATATTCGCATGTGATAAGCATTCAAGAAAATCCCTCGCCCCATACTGATACTCCAAACGACTGTAAGAGATATGGTGCGACTGCCCCGCCAACCTGTGGGCGTGAAGCTCGGTGAGATCTGAGAGGTGGTAAATCGGAGCGAAGGGTACGACAAAATGTCAACGGGTTGTGAGTGAGAATGTGAAATGAGAGTTCAGTTGCCTCGCGGGATCCGGGAGCACCGTGACGGCCTTATGTATGTAAAACGATACGTCACCTAACACCGGGCCAACTCCCGGACTTCGATTTCGAACGCTTCAAGTTGCGTCCATCATGATTAACAGGCCACGACACAAGCACTACATAGGTCCAAGCGATGTATAAACAGGCCTCGTTCTGTCACCAAAGTGGAGGAGACAATCAATTCAACATTTCTGCGGCTGTACATGCTGCAGTTCACTAAGCCGAGGTTGCGAGGAAACATTTTCTGGGTGGACCCTCTGCGGCATCGCAAAGTATCATACAGCTGCCAGCATTGATTCGACTACGCCAAGCTAGCAGTCGCAAGTTCGAAACAAAGGGTGCAAAAAACCTTTGCATTTCGATATGTAACATACTTAACGCCGCTGGCCTCAGCTACGAATGCCAGTGAGTGATACATTTGAAACTTGGTGCTTTCCCAGCTCAATTTCTCGTGGATGTGCGATTCCGCGCCGCTAGAGACATCGTAATAAAATTGGAGCTCTGTGACTGCACTAGTCGATTGCAGTACTTGAAAGACACCGTGCCACGGAGCATTGGCATCTGTTCCGGTAGTACATCGGACATGCGAGCATCAGATACACACCCCGGGCCGTGTATAAAACTGAAGATAGTCATGCGGACAGCAAAATACCATCAGCCATTAGCCCTTTGCTGAATCGCAACTATGAAATTCATCTCACCCGCAACTATGATCATGTCTGCCGCAGTAATAGCTGATACAGCTACCGCACAGATCATCGGCCACGCCTGCGCCCAAGCTAGTGAGTACCCCGCAGTCTCAGGCTAGTGGGTTCTGGACGCGCGGGTCTCAGACTGTATGCTTATGGCTCACAGATCATTTGGAGTGCGGAACGCTCGCAGGTCACAACAATGATATGCCATTCTTGTTTTTTTGTGGACCAGACTACACAATCACCGAATATAAAGATTGCTCATGTGACAGCTGCTGTCAGATAGAAGGTCCATATGGGTCACTGTGCGTTTGAAGGGTGAGCCTGGAGTGAATCCTATTCCTCCCGAGTCCTAGAGCTGAATCTGACGTGTTTGCTTTCTAGCATATGGTTGAAACGTCCGACGTCGCGTTTCCACGAGTCGACGTTGCATAAAGAAGTGTTAAATTTCCGCTGTTGGAGATTGTGAAAAAAGGTGTAGATGCAAGACTAGGACTGATCTCTCATTATCCATCCATCACTCATAGGTACGAGCTACGAATGAAGACAAAAGGAACGTTACTTGATGTGCTAGTGGATAATGTTGAAGCGGTGTCGAGTAAAGTGAAGTGTGGTGCCAAAGATACGTCTCGCTCGATCTGCTATACAGGTTCTATACACAGGCTCAGGAATCAGAAAGGGTCTGGTGGAAGACCTAGATCCTGATGCCATGAACAGAAGTGATGGTCGATCATCAACAGTTGATGACGCTGTGAGCTTGTCGAAGCACTGATTGAAACGCAATCCTTTTTTACAGGGATTTTAAAAAAGCCTAGCACACGCGCGCTCTATTCATTTTTTTGTGCTGGTAGATTGGATGAGGCAGTTAAATCATGCAGAAAAAACAGCATCAGCCATGGAGGGCTGCTGCAGTTTCAGTGGCGAACTAGTATTGGTAAGTCAAGCTCCACGCATCGTATGTGCATCTCTAATCTGCCCAACAGCAAATGAGCAACGAGATGACGACAGCATCAATGGCGCTGGGAATGCCGAAGGATGGCTGGGAAATCCACGTCAAAAATTGTGGAAATCAACATGCGCAAGAGCAGCCCTGAATGCGCGCCATTCAACCGTTTGTATGCCATTTTATTAACGTGCCTTGAAGCCAACCCAGAGTGCATTCTCTATGCAGCTTTTGCGCCCTGCCCGCAAACATTCAGTCTCCTGAAGTCTGCATGTCGGACATGGGAAGGCCACCTGCGGGCGCAAATCAGCATCTTATGCGAGGAGAAACAGACCGCAGATGTGATCAAACTAGGTAGTGGCTTCTGGGATGGAGGCCTGGCAGTATTAGAAAATGTGTCTTCGCCGCCATCTCAATTGCAGCAGACAACAGGGTAATGAAAGCAATCAGGATAACATAGAATGTAATAACATGAAGAATCAATCAAACTAGACACCCATGTGAACAAACACGATCTGCTGTTCTAGTGGAATCGTCTTGCGCAATGATTTTACAGCCTTGTGCAACGCTACCGCAGCCCGCGTGCAGTCCAATCTCCCTGAGCCATCGACCAGTTTGCGGTAAAAAAACGGACACAATCTGTCGTGCAACCTCATCGTCGATAGACCACATGGAACCTATCACACTGCGAAATCCAGAGAATTGCATAGCCGCAGCAAGATGTATCGCCTCGTCGGGACTCTTTTCATGGCCCACCATAGTGTGGCAAGTCGATAAGAATGCAAACTCCAGGTTCTGCCAGTTGGACCGGATGATTTCCTTGATCATCAACGGCCCATCGCGCATTGCGAAGGAAGAGTCGAACGGTTGCGTCCGATGCGGCATTCCATGGCAAGCCAGATGGAGCCACTGATTATGGTTTAGTGCATCAAGTGCACCCTGGACTGTTGCATCGCCATCGTCGAGTGATGTGAAGGCGACGACAAGCCCGAGACACTGAGCGACGATGGCTAACTCAGGAGCGACATGACGGGATTCATTCCCTCTGTACGGATTCGTTTGACCGATGGCAACAAATTGTTGTTTGGACACCTCTTGAGAAACCCGCTGTCTCGCCTGAATGAGTGTCGCCAAAGTGGGGGTGTAAGAGGAGATATAAATGTCAGATAAGTTGTTTTTGTTCTTCTCGTACGGTCCTGCTGCATGTAGAGGAAGAAGCGTGAACTCAGCAGTGGGGCACCACCAGATACGCGAGCCATGGTGGATTTCAGACGCCTCAAGAGCTCGGACAACGGGGTCAACAACACGATCCCAAAGCTTGCGGAGGATGCCGACAAGTCTGTATTGACAATCAGAAGCACCAAATTCCTCTGCGAGGGACTGAAGCTCCGAAGACAACTCGGAGACTTCGGTCCGCGCGATATCGAGTGGAACGTGGACAGGATCTTGTGCACTGAAGATAATCAAGGCGTCACAGCCATATTGGCTTGCATTGACGATGATGACAGGGCCTTCCTCAGAAGCCTTCTGTAGGTTGGAGAAAAGGGGAGGTAGGAGAAACCGAGAAAAGTCAGGCAGCATGCGGATACGGGAGACGACATCATTCCATTGCATGGTCAGTTGTCGGATTTGTGGGGACGGCTCTCCAGTAGACTGTTCAAACGCGCTACGAAGGCCAAAGCTGAGCTGCTTGAACTCTTTCTCCAAGGCTGCGCCGGTGTCACCGGACAGAGAAAGTTCATCGAGCGGTGAGCGTAAGCGTGCCAACTGGGTCCAGAAGACGGCACGGCCTTGCTCCACCAGTTCCACAGCAGTTGTCAGTTCGCCATGACGAATACTGCACGAGAAAGCGTCCATGGCAAGTGAAGCTGTGGCCATCCTGACGACATCAAATAGGTGTGGAGAAGGCGACAGTATAGTAACATGCTGATCTAGGAATTTCAATGCAGTTTGATAAGCAAGCAATGCAGAGTCATGGTTCGTCTTTTCGGCAGAGGTGGCCCATGACTTGGCGGTAGTAAGATCCTTACGAGAGACTGCATGGGATAGGTAGGAGAGTTGCACATACAGCCTAAATGCTTCATCCAGGTCAGACGGGACGCCCCGCTGCTCGAATCTGTTTTGAAGGCTGAGGGCAAGATTGTCGAGACACGCTGATCGATCAGCATGACCGGGGGGAAGAAGGAGTAGTGCAGCCTGATGGAGCTCGATGGCCTCATCAAGGTCAGACGGGACGCCCCGATGCTCGAATCTATTTTGAAGGCTAGAGGCAAGATTGTTGAGAGTCATCGATCGATCAGAATGACCGGGGGGGAGAAGGAGTAGTGCAGCCTGATGGAGCTCGATGGCCTCATCAAGGTCAGACGGGACGCCTCGCTGCGCGAATCTGTTTTGAAGGCTAAAGGCAAGATGGTTGAGAGACCATGGTCGATCAGAATGACCGGGGGGAAGAAGGAGTAGTGCAGCCTGATAGAGCTCGATGGCCTCATCAAGGTCAGACGGGACGCCCCGATGCTCAAATCTGATTTGAAGGCTGTCGGCAAAACTGCTGAGAGACATTGATCGATGAGGATGACCAGGGGGACGAAGGAGCACTGCAGCCCGATGGAGCTCGATGGCCTCATCAAGGTCAGACGGGACGCCCCGCTGCTCGAATCTGGTTCGAAGGCTGATGCCAAGATTGTTGAGAGACGCTGATCGATCAGGATGACCGGGGGGACGAAGGAGTAGTACAGCCTGATGGAGCTCGATGGCCTCATCAAGGTCAGACGGGACACCCCGATGCTTGAACATGTTTACAAGGCTGATGGCAAGATTGTTGAGAGACGCTGATCGATTAGAATGACCAGGGGGACGAAGGAGTAATACAGCCCGATGGAGCTCGATGGCCTCATCAAGGTCAAACAGGCCACTCCGCAGCTGGAATCTGGCTCGTAGGCTATCAGCAAGATTGTTGAGAGACGTAGATCGATCAGAATGACCGGGGGGACGAAGGAGTAGTGCAGTCCGATGGAACTCAATGGCCTCATGAAGGTCAGACAGGACACCCTGCTGCTGGAATCTATAAAGAAGGCTACTACCAAGATTGTCGAGACACGCTGATCGATCAGAATGACCGGAGGGATAAAGGAGTAGTGCAGCCCGATGGAGCTCGATGGCCTCATCAAGGTCAGACGGGACATACCGCTGCTCGAATCCGGCTTGAAGGCTGATGGCAGGATTGTTGAGAGACGCTGATCGATCAGGATGACCGGGGGCACGAAGGAGTAGTTCAGCCCGATGGAGCTCGATGGCCTCATCGAGGTCAGACGGGACGCCCCGCTGCTCGAATCTGTCATGAAGGCTGGTGGCAAGATTGTTGAGAGACACTGATCGATTAGAATGACCGGGGGGACGAAGGAGTAGTGCAGCCCTATGGAGCTCGATGGCCTCATCAAGGTCAGACAGGGTGCCCCGCTGCTCGAATCTGTCATGAAGGCTGATGGCAAGATTGTTGAGAGACGCTGATCGATCAGAATGACCGGGGGGACAGCTCTGCAATGCCGCTCGACACTCTTGCACCCTGTCTGCCATGCTGTTATAATCAAGTTACACGAGGACTGTCGCTGGTCAAGAACACGGGGAGGATGAAGCCGCAGAGCGCGATTCGGTGAAGACAACACCGTGACTATGCCTTTCATGAGTACAAAATCCAGGTGGATATGTTTGAATTGCAATACACACGCACATAGATATTCGAGCACTGAGACCTGGAATGGAAATGGTTTAGTGAGCGCTGAACTTGTATATGTAGTAAGAACTAGTAGCAAGTACTGAGGCTGAGGCATTAGTGAATTCACGATTACAGCCGTGTGAACTATAAAAGAATACAGGAACAGGAAAATCGCAGTGAGATGACGCTAACATCGTTGAGCAGAATATGGTAGGAAGCTTGGTGAAGAGACAATGAAATATGCCCGTCTATACTTGATCGTGATGTCCAGTAGCTAGACGTCATTCTTCAGACTGCGCTATCCATGAGGACGGTGGACTTGCTGTGCTTCATCAGGGCCCAGGTCAATATGGGGTCATGGAGGGTATTAGATTCCGCTCTGAAGATGTGACTATCGAGTCGCGCCCAGACCCAGCTTCGTGTTCTCGATTATGGCTGTCAAAGGCACATCAATCCCAATGGACGCATTGCCACCAATCCTGTCTCCTTCTGCCCACCCCATCGAAGCAAGCATCCTGAACCCAACATTCGTTTCTCCGATCTTTGGAGCAGCCTACGAACGGAAAATGTAAGAGCTGCATTTCATTGAAAATGGAGGAACCCCATACCTTGCCAACTTCATCTCCATCTTTGTGTCGAGGCACAGTATTAGTATTATTATCAAATCTGCCTCCGTGTCTCTTCATGACTTTCTTGACTTTATGTTCATCAACAGCACGGGTCTTCGTGGACTTGATGAGAGTAGTATATCTACCAGCTCCTTACCTTTACTCTGACTCTTGAGGTTAAACGGATTAGCAAGCTCGTGAACTTCCTTCCTCAATGACGCCTTGTTCATCGGAGGAAGTACCATGTTGTTCTTTCCGCCGACATAATACATCACCGATGAAGCGGCAAATCTGCTTCTCCAGTGACACCATATCGACGACAGCATTCCGAATGTCAGTGAGCTCGCTTGGATCCATTTGGGCAGCTGCCCGCATTGCCTTGCGCCCCTTATTCCCGCCTTTCTTTGGGAAAATCGGATCTACGGCATCGGCAAGGCGAGCCTGTTCGCGAGCTAGTCTGAGTTCAGCTTTCTTGGCTCGATCTTTCTTCCATGTCTCTTGGAGTTCGGCAGGTAAGTAGTTCCTTCACCTTGTCTTTCCTGCGCTCTGAAAATCGATTAGATAACTGATAGACACGACATGACAAGAGTACCCATTCGCTAGCTGAAAGCTGAAAGATCCGTCCAATTTCTCGTAGTCGTCGACGTGGTCAAATTGACCATTCTGGATTACACGGAACAGTTTCTTGCGCATTTTACGATCTTTACCGCTAGCTATGTCGCTGCGCATTTCGAGCTTTTCCTGTACAAGAGGTCAGCCCTTGTGGAGTGGAAGGAGGGGATATAGAGATACCTCTATTCCTGCGATGTAATCATCGTCGGAATCACCTCGATTCCAACGCGAGAAAGCAGCATCCTCCTGCTCATGCTCCTCTCAGGCTGAATCACCCCCAGAGGCAGCTGTCGCTGGCTTCATCGAGCGCGATTTCTCGCGGAGTCGACGGAGTTTAGCCGTGAACCTACCTCCTGGACTGAGCTCATTGTCCGACGAATTTTCCCCTTCATCAAAATCACCTGAGGGTAAAGCTTCACGAGATTTTCCACCCTCCAGTTCTGCGATAACCATCTCTTCCTCCACTTCAAGCACTGCTTTTCTTATTTGTTTTCTTCATCGTTCGTGTCGCTATAGGCGCCATGGAAGTCGCTTCCATCGTCTTCTTCCTCGTCCTCGATTCTCATCCGTTGCTCGTCCTCGGTGTCGTCCATCGTGCGATACCGCGATCCCTCCGCACTCATACTCTGAACGAAGCCTTTCATAGCCTTCAAACTGGGCTCAAGATCCGGGTCCAGATCCACCATCGATTGCCAGAACACCACTTCCACCTCCATCTCCATCTTCATCTTCGTCATCATCACCATAATCAATATCAGAATCACCCCTCCGCCTAGTCTCCACCTAACATCCTTCCGCTCCCGTTCATCAGCATCCCTCAATCTCGCTTCAGAACTGATATTCCAAATGACCGTTAGAGATGTGGTGCGACTGCCCTGCCAGTGGACGTGGAGCTCGGTGAGAGGTGGTAGGGATCGGAGCGAGGGTACAACAAAATGAAGATGTGAAATGAGAGCGACGAGAAGATGTATACCCATTGAGGCTCTCCGTTGCCTGCCTTCGCGGGAGCTAGCCCACGAGGCACATTTCTGATGGGCCGGCCTTATGTATGTAAAATGATACGTCACCTAACACCGGGCCAACTCCCGGAACTTCGATTTCGAACGCTTCAAGTTACGTCCATCAACACCGGGCTACGACACCAGCACTACATAGGTCCAAACGATGTATAAACAGGTCGCGGTCTGTCACCAAAGTGGAGGAGACAATCAATTCAACATTTCTGCGGCTGTACATGCCGCAGCCTGCAGTTCACTAAGCTGAGGTTGCGAGGAAACATTTTCTGGTTGGACCCTCTGCGGCGTCGCAAAGCATCATACAGCTGCCAGTATTGGCTCGATTACGCCAAGCTAGCAGTCGCAATTTCGAAACAAAGGGTACAAAAAACCTTTGCATTTCGATATACAACATGCTTGACGCCGCTGGCCTCAGCTACGAATGCCAGTGAGTGATACATTTGAAACTTGGTGCTTCCCGCCGCTCGCAACCCAAGTCGTTCTCGAGACTTACCTACAAGTATTGGAGGTGAGAGTTTGTCCTTGGTTGTTTTGTTCCGCACTAATTTCCTTGTCAGGCTGCAGGCCAATGAGAGTTGATTGCAATGTATGCTGGCGCACTAGGAGACAACGCAGTCGAGCGATATGCGATGTTCTTGACTTCGCTCGAACTTATCGCAGACATCAACGAACGTCGATTAGCATTGACTCGTGCGCCCAGTCTTCTGTCATTCCGTTGCAGGCCACTCCATCAGATATCGAGCTCCTGCTACTTGCGTTCCATAGCGTGGACAACGTCCGAGGATGGAATACATAATACTGCGCTGGAACAGGTGACCGTCATTTTGCGGTACTTCCTAGGTAAGCTTATTGTCGGGGTTCTACTATCATGGCTCAATATGACTTCAGGTGCCGGGAGTGTTTTGCTTGCAAAGATCCTTGTGGAGATGCTTCCGCGTGAACTCTCCTTCATCGACCAGCCTGAGCAACGAGCCAAAGATTACCTTCACTACAGGCAATTCTTTATTATCCAGGACAGTCTTGACCGTGTCGTGGAGTGCCAGAGCCTAGAGGTATCGATAATGAACCGGAACACCAGGGCTGCTTGGTTAATTGACCAGGCTTACGATACAGTCGTGAAACTGCTCACTTCGGACTGGATGGTGCCAGACGAGACAGGAGACCGTCGCTCCCGCGAGCTAACTCGCATTCGGCAGATATATCTCCCCGAGCTTATACTGCGGCTGCATGTCATGATCTACGCCTCTCGAGAGCAAATCCTATAACATATAACTTTGTATGTGGTGCCTGCAGATTTAACACATTTTGGACAGGAATATGAAGCGCGCATTGGAGCTTGCCAACACTGTTGCGGATTTGAGCTACAGGCTGTATAATGATTTCTTGCATATTGATGGCTGGAGGCTTGGGGAAGCCTTAACGCAGTGCGTCAGACAACGATAGTTGGCTTGGAAGGCAGTGGATCAGATCATTCTGTCGTAATTGTATGCATTCTCTTGATACTTGTTCACTATCGATATCTTTATGCGATGCCGCTGGAATTATGAGCCTAAATATTGGTGGGCTGCGAGATCGTGGCTCGTCCCCTTCTATCTAGAAAGGATGTGTAGGTTGTAGGATGCTCTGCATCCTATGCCACGCAAAATCTTCAGTAACCGCAGAGAAATATATTATCAAAGAAGAGCCATGCACCAGCCCATCCCACAAAGTCCTGTGTCGACAGCCAGCTGATTTGTATGTTTGACAAAGCAATGTATATCATTCAATGGATCGGTGCTTGCAGTACTAGTACACAACAAACAAAAAAAGAGTATCATGCAGACATGATTTGAATAACTGGGATCTAGGTGGGACAACAGGGTAATGAAAGCAACCAGGATAATATAGAATGCAATAACATGACGAACCAATCAAACTAGACGCCCATGTGAACAAACACGATCTGCTGTTCTAGTGGAATCTTCTTGCGCAATGATTTTACAGCCTTGTGCAACGCTACCGCAGCCCGCGTGCAGTCCAATCTCCCTGAGCCATCGACCAGTTTGCGGTAAAAAACGGACACAATCTGTCGTGCAACCTCATCGTCGACAGACCACATGGAACCTATCACACTGCGAAATCCAGAGAATTGCATAGCCGCAGCGAGATGTATCGCCTCGTCGGGACTCTTCTCATGGCCCACGGTAGTGTGGCAAGCCGATAAGAATGCGAACTCCGGGTTCTGCCAGTTGGACCGGATGATTTCTTTGATCATCAACGGCCCATCGCGCATTGCGAAGGAAGAGTCGAACGATTGCGTCCGATGTGGCATTCCATGGCAAGCCAGATGGAGCCACTGATTATGATTTAGTGCATCAAGTGCACCCTGGACTGTTGCATCGCCATCCTCGAGTGATGTGAAGGAGACGACGGGCCTGAGACGCTGAGCGACGATGGCTAACTCAGGAGCGACATGACGGAGTTCCTTCCCTCTGTCCGGATTCGCTTGACCGATGGCAACAAAATGTTGTGTGGACACCTCTTGAGAAACCCGCTGTCTCGCCCGGATGAGTGTCGCCAAAGTGGGGGTGTGAGAAGAGATATAAATGTCAGATAAGTTGTTTTTGTTCTTCTCGTACGGTCCTGCTGCATGTAGAGGAAGAAGCGTGAACTCGGCAGTGGGGCACCACCAGATACGCGAGCCATGGTGGACTTTAGACGCCCCAAGAGCTCGGACCACGGGGTCCACAACACGATCCCAAAGCTTGCGGAGGATGCTGACAAGTTTGTTGTGACGATCAGAAGCACCAAATTGCTCTGAGAGGGACTGAAACTCCGAAGACAACTCGGAGAGTTCAGTCTGCGGGATATCGAGTGGAACGTGGACAGGATCTTGTGCACTGAAGATAATCAAGGCGTCACAGCCATATTGGCTTGCATTGACGATGATGACAGGTCCTTCTTCAGCAGCCTTCTGTAGGTTGGAGAAAAGGGGAGGCAGGAGAAACCGAGAAAAGTCAGGCAGCATGCGGATGCGGGAGACGACATCATTCCATTGCATGGTCAGTTGTCGGATTTGTGGGGACTGCTCTTCAGTAGACTGATCAAGCGCACTACGAAGGCCAAAGCTCAGCTGCTTGAACTCTTTCTCCAAGGCTGCGCCGGCGTCACCGGACAGGGAAAGTTCATCGAGCGGTGAGCGTAAGCGTGCCAACTGGGTCCAGAATACGGCACGGCCTTGCTCCACCAGTTCCACAGCAGTTGTCAGTGCGCCATGACGAATACTGCACACATACTTCAGTCATTTCCTTACGTAGAACCCCTGCCCCGGATGTGCCAAAAGGTCGTAGAATCATGGCTAGCCAGTCCCCGGCCGGTGCATGTAGGATAAGTGCTGGCCGGTGTACTATCTTATTATCACTTCAGTATCATTATTTCATGTAGGATAGGTACTGGCCGGTGTACAGTGTATCATTATTTCATGTAGGATTGGTGCTGGCCGAGGTATTATAGGCCAATCTCTTGTATGTAGTATCAGTGCCGGCCAGTCTATAATACTATAACCATCTCTTTTGTCTTGTATGTAGAATGAGTGCCGGCCGATATATCATATGACATATACTAGCCATAAGATCAAGCTGGCTGGTATATGCAGAATATATCTACTGCAGTCTGATTTCATTAGTAGACTGGCCAGCTTGTATCTACGTGGGTAGGAGCATGGCTGGCCAGTGCATAGTCCTTAAGTTAATATACTGGCCATTGAGTGTACTAACCATAGGATCAGGCTGGCTAGTATATGTAGTCATTGGTGAACCTGCCAGTCTGTATATACATGTGTAAGAACATGGCTGGCCAATTTGCCAATATTTCACTAGCATGGCTGGCAAGTTTGCTTATAATTCACTAGCAAACCTGCCAATTTGCTTATATTTCACTAGCAAACTGGCCAGCTTGGTTTTACATGTGTAAAAGCATGGCTGGCCAGTTTGCTTATATTTCAATAGCAAACCGGCCAGCATGGTTCTACATATGTAAGAACATGGCTGGCCAGTTTGCTAATATGTCACTAGCATGGCTAGCCAATTTGCTTATATTTCACTAGCAAACTGGCCAGCTTGGTCCTACATGTGTAAGAGCATGGCTGGCCAGTTTGCTAATATTTCAATAGCAAACTGGCCGGCCTGGTGCTACATATGTAAGAGCATGGCTGGCCAGTTTGCTAATATTTGACTAGCAAACCGGCCAGCCTGGTTCTACGTGTATAAGAGCATGGCTGGCCAGTTTGCTTATATTTGACTAGCAAACCGGCCAGTTTGCTAATATTTGACTAGCAAACCGGCCAGCCTGGTTCTACGTGTATAAGAGCATGGCTGGCCAGTTTGCTTATATTTGACTAGCAAACCGGCCAGCCTGGTTCTACGTGTATAAGAGCATGGCTGGCCAGTTTGCTTATATTTGACTAGCAAACCGGCCAGTTTGCTAATATTTGACTAGCAAACCGGCCAGCCTGGTTCTACGTGTATAAGAGCATGGCTGGCCAGTTTGCTTATATTTGACTAGCAAACCGGCCAGTTTGCTTATATTTGACTAGCAAACCGGCCAGCCTGGTTCTACGTGTATAAGAGCATGGCTGGCCAGTTTGTAATATTTCACTAAGAAACTGGCCAGCCTGGGTCTACATATTTAAGAGGATGGCTGGCCTGTTCGCAGTCCTTAAGTTAATACTGCCCAGTAGGTAGACTTAGGGCATCTCATTCAATGTGCAATTTGCAGGAGTGTGGGTATAATATATCAAGGTACAAATCCACACCCATTGAAAGCCTTCTCAGCATCCTGAGCAAACCTTCCCCACATCAAGACCTGTTGATAAGCATAGGCTTGATGACCAGGTCTAGTCGCTTGCTGCCACCTTCTGTTCCATTCTTTCTGGTGATACTTGAACCAGTTTATGGTCCAACCCATTTCATGTCTTACCAGACTCAACTCCTCCTGCCATCTACTCCATCTAGCCTTTGCCTTCAACCAGTTGACCCTATAGACTAAATCAGAGTGAGTTGAAGTGACTTGCACTTGAGATGAAATTTTGTTCTTACATTCATCCATCCAAGCATCTTCTTGACCTTCGTTGGCATTATTCACCCTCCAAAACCAAGCCAGTCTGTCTGACCCTTGACCAAATCTATTTTCTTCTGTCACCTCTTTGTCTATACTCAGTTCGGTGGGCAATATTTCTCGATAAATACTGCCCAAGGTAGCTTCGTCCATGCCTAGATGTTGCATTGCTGACCTTGCCCTCTGATAGCTTCTTACATATTTGTCAATTTTGAGCTGACATCGACGAGCTTCTTGCTTCGACCTGGTGCCAGCCCATGTAGAATCGGCACTTCGAAAATACTGACGATAAATAAGGGCCTTGTGACCGAGAGCCATACGAAGGTTTTCTAGGCAGTCGTTGGCTTGGCCTTTTCGAAGTTCCAACTCTTCAGCTTGAAGGGGGCCCAGCCCAAGAGTCAATCTGTTGTGTCGAGAAGTCGAAGATGGCATCCAGATACCCATCTCTTCTGTGAGGATTTCTTCATCTATATCCTCTGAGATCTCTTCATCTGAAACCTCCACCCACTCATTACCATCGTTATCTGTACGACAGAATCTAGGATCGTCAGAATGCACTGTTCCAATATCAAGATCCATGCCAGCAGTCATAGCATCGGCAGTTTCATGAAATTTGGCAATCCTAGCTGCCAATCTCTGTCTCTTTTCTGCTATAGAAGCTTTCTGAGCAGAGGTTGCATCATTAGGAAGTTGTCGTATGTTCGCTCTCAATGCATCCCTAAAATAGCTCTTTGTCAAGCGATTCTGTTGTTCCAATCAAATTGATTACGTACTGTAAATCCTCCAGATTGATACCAGTGATGAGCCAAGATACTGTTCCTGGAAGTCTGTCGTCAACGTTCTCAGACTCGGTTAATTTGAGCCGAATCTCTGCCATAGTTGGGGCTGAACTCAGTTCCAGATTAGATGTCTTATAAGCCTCAGACAGAGCTCACTTACCTTTGTTGATCTGCAACTGGTAGATGTCAAGATACTCCCCACGTTCTTCCACAGCCTTTTTCTCATCAATTTCCCACATCAAAATCTTCCCAGGATTCAGAGACTGGGCCAGTTCATCAAAAGGAGATTTTGTCTCATCAACACCTTTGAGAGCACGTTTATACTTGGTCAAGAGAGTCTTCGCTAGAATTTTAAGTGTCAAGCACAGTTTTAGATATACATGATTGAAGTGCTTACTTATTCCAACTATTTTTTTCCAGTTTGAGTCTCTCATATGATCATCAAGAACTTCTTGGCGATGAGCATGACTCATTGACCGAGCAGTTGGGGAAATCTTATTGAATGGTGCCCATAAGGTCTCCAAAATCTCCCCATCAACATGTCCAGCGCCTTGAACAAAGTTGAGGCTGTACCTTGCAAAGCAAGCCAATTTGTGAGCGCTGAGATGGAATTTTCCAACCGCAGGGATGATCTGCATATTTTCTGGTACGGATAAGCCTTGGCTCTCAGCCACTCTCTGTAAAAAATTAATACTCCACTGACACCCCACATCATAAATAATGAGAGAGGAGTCTATACCAGCCGAATGATAATTCAAAGCATTGCATATTGAATAGTCAATGTTCATGTGTCTAAACATCTCATGAGCTCACTTGTTAAACATGCTGTTTAGGAGGATGTACAGACCTTTCGCCCTTCTGAAAATCAACTATGCTGTGTGGAACAAAGCATCCATGTCGGGCACAGGCAGTTGCTCCTACCCCTGTTGCTCGAAGATTACTCCTGCTGATATTTGCAGTGTTGATTGCTCGGTGATTGCTACAAGAAGAGCGCTATACAGGCTGTCAAGCAAAGTCAAATACCCTTGCTAAAAGTCAACTCACCTCCTTACTTTCGACAGCCAATGAGAGATGAGTCTGATATTCTCTCTCTTTCACCATATAACCAAGACCATCTGAAAGACTAATGTCTAACTGTGGCTTTTTCATAGTCATATGTTGAGCAGTAAAGTTTCCATCCACAACGAATCTTTGCGAAATGAGCCAACTGTGTAAAGAATAAGTATAAGTTCAATGAATGAGGTCAAATAAATAGAAGGTACAGCTAGCCAAGGCTTGCATACTTGTGTCTGTACAGTGTCGACTGACAATGTATTATCTGAGGTCAGCCGGCCGGAATGGTTCTACGTCCTGTCTATACAGTCCTGGCCAGCCAAATACAATATCAGAGTTTGGCCGGCCGGCCCAGGTCTACAGCCTGTCTATACAGTACTGGCCAGCTTTGTCGGAAACTAAGCCAGCAAGGCCAGAGTTTTTGTACAACACGAAGCACACAGCCGGCCGGTCAGTATAATGTTCTTGAATGTTGTATAGAAGAGAAAGCCAGCCTTCTTATAATCCGAACCAACAATAGATGACTTGCCTTTCGTACTTGTCTTGCCAGTTATCAGGTATGTTGATGCCAGGCTGAGGACACGAAGGGCAAAACCAAGCCAGATCACCCTTGCCAGGTTTCTCCCTAGTGTCATGGCCAAATCCGAAGCATTTTCGGCTCATCAAGTCTCTCCATAGACGAGACACCCTCATGAGTTCTCGATATCGATTCTAGCCAGCAAAGACATTTGATATGGTCAGTCCAACTGTTGAAAAGAATAACTATATGCTCTCACAGGAACAGTACCAGGGAATGAGTGATTGGTCATTCGTCGAATTTTCTCAAAGAAGCTTGATGCTGAAGTCTTGCACTCTAGTGCATCAATTAGAAAATGATCTAAGACTTCAAAAGTGAAGGCAGTTCGGGGTCGAGTGACGCTTGCAGGAAATAACCTGGCCTTCAGCAACTGCAGATGCTGCTGATGCTTAGACCCAGGACAACCACACCAAACAACATTGTGCAAAAACACTCCAGTTGAATGTATGATGGTCAGGGTGGATGTCGTAGTTGAACTGGAAAAGGTCTCCATTGGCACAGACCCAGCCTCTGCATCCAATGGCATATCCTCCCATGCCTGTGGGTCTTCAGAAAACGGACATGGTTGCCCCCCATGGCCCATATACCAGACAATACCCAATTCTTCGAGCGACTTGTCTTCAAAGCATTTTCCAGTCCACTGTTGAACCTTGTGAAAGGGCAAATGTTGGTGGGTTTTGACAATGCAAGGATGACAAAATGTCTGATCCCCACTGCATGTCAAACAATGGAATTTCCCTTCACCAATCTGACAAGACTGGCACTCCAAGACATCAGAGGGCTTCTCCAAGTCAAGGAGGATATCGAGATATGAGTCTCGGAAAGGCAGATATTCTTGGATAAAGTCGTTCTGAGTCTAGTTCATTTGATCTCGATTGAGTATAGAATTAAATTGCTATGCATCAATCTGGTCACCTTTGTTTTTCTTGATTGGTTCTCTGTATATGAATTAAAGTCACCGAGGACTTCTCCATCAAATTCCTCCTGAATGCTTGGCAACCCTTGAGTTTCCTCTCTGACCCGTTTACGAGGGCTAGAGGAAGGAGATGGTGTTGGGGCAGTGTCATAGAAGGCATCGGCACATGATTCCACCCAGGTCATCTTCCTTTTCTTTCCAAGGACTTGTTTGTGAGACACGTAATCGACATCTAGGTCTTTGCCTTTGGATAATCGACCTCTTCCTTTGAAGGAAAATGTAGCTGCCTTGAGGCGAGTTTTTTTTTGAGGAGACATACTGTTACTAAGGCAAAAGAGGATGTCCTTAATATTTTGGTTGTAGTTGACACAATCATTGATAGAAATGGCTAAACTACTACCTCATTTAGATCTAGTATGTATGCTCAAACACCTGACTTATCCCTTCACCCCCCCACCCCCCTCTGACATTTCGTACTTCACTCTCTTTTGGTTTGCCTTCCCACCATCTGCAAAAAAAAGTCCTGTGTTGGAAATGCTGGTCTTGGCACCCCCACTCTAGAATGAACTTTATCTTTCATGAAATGGGCAATGACAATCCTTTCTCCTTTAATCCATGGACCGATAGAATGCTCCAGAACCTTGCCTGAAATGAAGACCATGGTCCCAGGGTGATAATCCAGCTCCGCTCCGATATCTCGTAATGTCAACTTGGCCTCATGACCACTACCCAAACTCACTAAAAGATCAAAGAGTGAAGGTGCCCTACCAGGGTCTCTATGAGAAAATGTGACACGGTTGGCAATTACTTCCAATCCAGAGAAGATTGAGGGCCATTGAGACACAGGCACTGCATCTGGTTTACTCGCCCTCCTGACTTGCTGTACAACTTCCGAAATAGCAGTGGAACCTGCTTCAAACAGACCAGGAGCCGAGGCAGCGGTAATTGCGTTCCAAAAATATTCAGTAGTCGATAAGGCGGCGAGCCACTCTTGGACTTCTGCAGATGAGTATGAAGCAGATGTGACCAGTGGGTCTTGAATTCTCTGCAAAAATGAGCAAGAACTGGCTAGATGTTATTGATTAGACAAATACCTCATGTCTTTGCATAAAATATGCCGGAGCTACTGTAACTCTTCCAGCTCCGAAAATTCCCCCTCCCTCAGGCACAACAAAGCCTTGAGATCGCCAAGATTGTTTTGAGGCCGATGAAGTCGGAACAGTTCTAAGAAGCATATTTCGCAAACCCTTAGTGGCTGTGTTCACATAGTCCTACAAAATGAAATAATGTTACGAGAGGGAATCCCCATCAAATAACAAACTTACAACTCGAGATCTTGACAAGATACCAGGCAAGTACACCATCATTATTTACCATGTTTGTCCACAATGGTTGCTGGTGCAGACATTTTGCCTATTGCTGCTGGGGGGAAGTATTTCTGTAATCGTTCTATTTCTGGGGAGGGTGAACCGTCTGCCTTGGGTGGAGAGCACTTTGCCATTTCGGCATATCTCTCAACATCCCAGTCTACATGATCTGCCACTCAGATCAAAACCCTGGTAATACAGTTATTACATAAGTAACTCACAAGGGTTTACCATTGCATAAGCAATTGTGAGCGCTGCTCGAGTTATTTCATATTCGGATATTGAGGAAGGACACTTTGATGGAGCATCAGCTGTTGCCAAGCAACTGTTTAGTTGCACTCCAATTCTCAACCTGAACAGGTTAGCAAGTCAAAACATAATGTTAAATGATGAACTGTCATACCTTGCCTTGTGTAGAAGGTGAGATTGGTACTTTCCCCTCCTTGAAAACACTTGTGTTTGCAGAATCCCTCATAATTTGAGTGATCTGACCAGTCAGTGCAGCCCTTAGCTTTGTTGTTTCACTTCTTGAGTTGTCCATGTGAGGGAGGGAGAAAATATGAACCGACTGAAACAAAGAAAAAATAGCCGTCTGAATTCCCACACTGTCAATTTGTCCCAATTTAGGGTACATTGTAGATGATTATGAAATGATGGAAGCAACTGATAGAAAACAGTAGTGGCTAATTTGACTAAAATGGTATACATATATGAAATCAACAGTTCCACGAATTCGGAACTCTAATAGATTACATCACACATAAGGCCGGTCAGCTCGGTTCCAAGTGACAAGTGCCTTGTTACCCTTGAATTTTGAATAAGGAACGCGCTCTAAGTATGCTATGATTTTCAAAGTTGAAACATGTGGAATGATGAGCGGCTATAAGACTCACTAATGGTGTGGGATGATACTTCATGCGGTGGAGGGCATATGCGATGAAATGTGGAGCTTCACTTGAGAGTTAGAAGACAATGGGGGGGGAGGTAATTTGGGACAAGCAAACAGATGGGTTTGATGAACCTTGTGCACAACCACGAAGGCTGCTCATGACCATGAAATGGGTCAGAGTGTCTCGTGGAAGGTTGAGTTGGTTGGGGTTTGGGTGGCGCTTATGCGAAGTTGAACATGTGGAATGATGAGCGGCTAATAAGAACTTTCTGAAAGGGGGGTTGGGGGAGGGGGGGGGGTAGGTACAAGTGGACCATTGCACAGCAGCCATGATGGGGTGATGAGTTGACTCACCAACAGTGTAGGATGATAACAATACGTGAATGAGGAACGCTCTGGGCATTCTGAAAGGGGGATGGGGGGGTAGGTACAAGTGGACCATGCACAGCAGCAGTGATAGGGTGATGAGTGGGCTCACCAACTGTGCAGGATCATAACCCATACGTGAATGAGGAATGCTCTGAGCATTCTGAAAGGGGGATAGGTACAAGTGGACCATGCACAGCAGCTGTGATAGGGTGATGAGTGGACCCACCAACAGTGTAGGATGATAACAATACACGAATGAGGTGCTCCGGGCATTCTGAAAGGGGGGTGGGTGGGTAGGTGCAAGTGGACCATGCACAGCAGCCATGATGGGTGATGAGTGGAACGGGCAGTGTGGTGTTGTGAAGGGAAAAGTGATCTGAAAAGTCAAAGTCAAAGTCAACATTGGGGTTTAGTTAGAACGGGACTGGAAGTAACATCGAGTCTCAAATGTTACTGATCGGCACTTTCAGCACACCAAATGGCGGCACTTGACAAGGCAGAGTTGTCAAGCTTACCTTCTTGGAGTAGTAGTAAGTAATAGTGAAGGCGGCAGGTACTGCTAGTGAAATTATGCGTTGCATGCAAAACAAAGTGTTTCGATGGTGTTTCACATTGGTTACTTTTATTTGTGTGCTTCAAGTTGAATCAACCAAGC